>NW_025766492.1:0-180000 GCF_003918875.1 Haliotis rubra
ATCTCGTTGTTGTCTTTACTGAGGGCAATGCATAGACATAAGAAGTGGCATAAAGAATACGAGGTCCTCGTTGTTGTCTTTACTGTGGGCAATGCATAGACATAAGATGTGGCATAAAGAATAACGAGGTCTCATTGTTGTCTCTTTACCGTTGGCAATGCATAGACATAAGAACTGGCATAAAGAATACGAGGTCTCATTGTTGTCTTTTACCGTGGGCAATGCATAGACATAAGAAGTGGCATAAAGAATACGAGGTCTCATTCTTATCTTCACTATGGGCAATGCATAGACATAACAAGTGGCATATAGAATACGAGGTATCATTGTCGTCTTTTACCGTGGGCAAACCATGGACATGAGAAGTGGCATTAAGAAAACGAGGTCTCGTTGTTGTCTCTTACTGTGGGCAATGCATAAACATAAGAAGTGGCACAAAAGAATAAGAGGTCTCATTGTTGTCTTTTACTGTGGGCAATGCATAAACATGAGAAGTGGCATAAACAATACGAGGTCTCGTTGTTACCTTTACCGTGGGCAATGCATAGACATAAAAAGTGGCATAAAAAATACGAGGTCTCAGGGTGTGTCTTTTACCTGTGGGCAATGCATAGACATAAGAAAGTGGCATAAAGAATCTGAGGTCCGTTGTTGTCTTTTACTGTGGGCAATGCGTAGACATAACAAGTAGCATAAAGGATAAGAGGTCTCATTGTTGTCTTTTACTGTGGGCAATGCATAGAGACATAAGAAGTGGCATAAAGAATACGAGGTCTCATTGTTGTCTCTTTTACTGTGGACAATGCGTAGACATAAAGAAGTGGCATAAAGAATACGAGGTCTCATTGTTGTCTTTACTGTGGGCAATGCATAGACATAAGAAGTGGCATAAAGAATACGAGGTCTCATTGTTGTCTTTTACTGTGGGCAATGCATAAGACATAAGAAGTGGCATAAAGAATACACAATGTGAGGTCTCATTGTTGTCTTTACTGTGGGCAATGCGTAGACATAACAAGTAGCATAAAGAATACGAGGTCTCATTGTTGTCTTTACTGTCGGCAATGCATAGACATAAGAAGTGGCATAAAGGATACGAGGTCTCATTGTTGTCTTTTACTGTGGGCAAAGCATAGACATAAGAAGTGGCATAAAGAAAACGAGGTCTCATTGTTGTGTCTTTTACTGTGGGCAATGCATAGACATAAGAAGTGGCATAAAGGGATAAGAGGTCTCATTGTTGTCTTTTACTGTGGGCAATGCATAGACATGAGAAGTGGCATAAAGAATACGAGGTCTCGTTGTTGTCTCTTTACTGTGGGCAATGCATAGACATAAGAAGTGGCATAAAGAATACGAGGTCTCATTGTTGTCTTTACCGTGGGCAATGCATAGACATAAGAAGTGGCAAAAAGAATACGAGGTCTCGTTGTTTGTCTTTTACTGTGGGCAATGCATAGACATAAGAAGTGGCATAAAGAATACGAGGTCTCGTTGTTGTCTTTACCGTGGGCAATGCATAGACATAAGAAGTGGCATAAAGAATACGAGGATCTCATTGTTGTCTTTTACTGTGGGCAATGCATAAAGATGAGAAGTGGCATAAAGAATGTGAGGTCTCGTTGTTGTCTTTTACTGTGGACAATGCGTAGACATAAGAAGTAGCATAAAGGATAAGAGGTCTCATTGTTGTGTCTTTTCCTGTGGGCAATGCATAAACATGAGAAGTGGCATAAAGAATACGAGGTCTCGTTGTTGTCTTTTACTGTTGGCAATGCATAAACATAACAAGTAGCACAAAGAATAAGAGGTCTCATTGTTGTCTTTTACTCTGGGCAATGCATAGACATAAAAGTGTCATAAAGAATACGAGGTCTCGTTGTAGTCTTTTACTCTGGGCAATGCATAGACATAAAAAGTGGCATAAAGAATACGAGGTCTCGTTGTTGTCTTTACCGTGGGCAATGCGTTGACATAAGAAGTGGCATAAAGAAGAACGAGGTCTCATTGTTGTCTTTACTGTGGGCAATGCATAGACATAAGAAGTTGCATAAAGAATACGAGGTCTCGTTCTTGTCTTTTACTGTGGGCAATGCGTATACATAAGAAGTGGCATGAAGGTTAAGAGATCTCATTGTTGTCTTTTACTGTGGGCAATGCATAGAGATGAGAAGTGGCCTAAATAATGTGAGGTCTCGTTGTTCTCTCTTTTACTGTTGGCAATGCATAAACATAACAAGTAGCACAAAGAATAAGAGGTCTCATTGTTGTCTTTTACTGTTGGCAATGCATAGAAATAAGAAGTGGCATAAAGAATACGAGGTCTCGTTGTTGTCTTTTACTCTGGGCAATGCATAGACATAAAAAGTGTCATAAAGAATACGAGGTCTCGTTGTTGTCTTTTACTGTGGGCAATGCATAGACATAAAAAGTGTCATAAAGAATACGAGGTCTCGTTGTTGTCTTTTACTGTGGGCAATGCGTTGACATAAGAAGTGGCATAAAGAATCCGAGGTCTCATTGTTGTCTTTTACTGTTGGCAATGCATAGAAATAAAAAGTCGCCTAAAGTATACGAGGTCTCGTTGTTGTCTTTACCGTGGGCAATGCGTTGACATAAGAAGTGGCATAAAGAATCAAGGTCTCATTGTTCTCTTTTACTGTGGGCAATGCATAGACATAAGAAGTGGCATAAAGAATACGAGGTCTCGTTGTTGTCTTTTACTGTGGGCAATGCATAAACATAACAAGTAGCACAAAGAATAAGAGGTCTCATTGTTGTCTTTACTGCTGGCAATGCATAGAAATAAGAAGTGGCATAAAGAATACGAGGTCACGTTGTTGTCTTTACTCTAAGCAATGCATAGACATAAGAAGTGGCATAAAGAATACGAGGTGTCATTGTTGTCTTTACTGTGGGCAATGCGTAGACATAAGAAGTGGTATAAAGAATGCGAGGTCTCATTCTAATCTTTACTATGGGCAATGCATAGACATAAGAAGTGGCATAAAGAATACGAGGTCTCATTGTTGTCTTTACCGTGGGCAAACCATAGACATGAGAAGTGGCATAAAGAAAACGAGGTCTCGTTGTTGTCTTTACTGTGGGCAATGCATAAACATAAGAAGTGGCATAAAGAATAAGAGGTCTCATTGTTGTCTTTACTGTGGGCAATGCATAAACATGAGAAGTGGCATAAACAATACGAGGTCTCGTTGTTATCTTTACCGTGGGCAATGCATAGACAAAGAAGTGGCATAAAGAATACGAGGTCTCATTGTTGTCTTTTACCGTGGGCAATGCGTAGACATAAGAACTGGCATAAAGAATACGAGATCTCGTTGTTGTCTTTACTGTGGGCAATGCATAGACATAAGAAGTGGCATAAAGAATACGAGGTCTCATGGTTGTCTTTACCGTGGGCAATGCATAGACATAAGAAGTGGCATAAAGAATACGAGGTCTCGTTGTTGTCTTTACTGTGGGCAATGCGTAGACATAACAAGTGGCATAAAGAATAAGAGGTATCATTGTTGTCTTTTACCGTGGGCAATGCATAAACATGAGAAGTGGCCAAAAGAATGTGAGGTCCCGTTGTTGTCTTTACTGTGGACAATGCGTAGACATAACAAGCAGCATAAAGAATACGAGGTCTCATTGTTGTCTTTACTGTGGGCAATGCATAGACATAAGAAGAGGCATAAAGGAATACGAGGTCTCATTGTTGTCTTTACTGTGGGCAATGCATAGACATAAGAAGTGGCATAAAGAATACGAGGTCTCGTTGTTGTCTTTACTGTGGGCAATGCATAGACATAAGAAGAGGCATAAAGAATAAGAGGTCTCATTCATGCCTTTTACTGTGGGCAATGCATAGACATAAGAAGTAGCACAAAGAAAACGAGGTCTCATTGTTGTTTTTACTGTGGGCAATGCATAGACATAAGAAGGTGACATAAAGAATGCGAGGTGTCATTGTTATCTTTACTATGGGCAATGCAAAGACATAAGAAGTGGCATAAAGAATCCGAGGTCTCATTGTTGTCTTTTACTGTGGGCAATGCATAGACATAAGAAGTGGCATAAAGAATACGAGGTCTCATTGTTGTCTTTTACTGTGGGCAAATGCATAGACATAAGAAGTGGCATAAAGAATACGAGGTCTCATTGTTGTCTTTTACTGTGGGCAATGCACAGACATAAGAAGTGGCATAAAGGATAAGAGGTCTCATTGTTGTCTTTTACTGTGGGCAATGCATGAACATGAGAAGTGGCATAAAGAATACGAGGTCTCGTTGTTGTCTTTTACCGTGGGCAATGCATAGACATAAGAAGTGGCATAAAGAATACGAGGTCTCATTGTTGTCTTTTACCGTGGGCAATGCCTAGACATAAGAACTGGCATAAAGAATACGAGATCTCGTTGTTGTCTTTACTGTGGGCAATGCATAGACATAAGAAGTGGCATAAAGAATACGAGGTCTCGTTGTTGTCTTTACTGTGGGCAATGCATAGACATAAGAAGTGGCATAAAGAATACGAGGTCTCATTGTTGTCTTTACCGTTGGCAATGCATAGACATAAGAACTGGCATAAAGAATACGAGGTCTCATTGTTGTCTTTACCGTGGGCAATGCATAGACATAAGAAGTGGCATAAAGAATACGAGGTCTCATTGTTGTCTTTACCGGGGGCAATGCATAGACATAAGAACTGGCATAAAGAATACGAGATCTCGTTGTTGTCTTTTACTTTGGGGAATGCATAGACATAAGAAGTTGCATAAAGAATACGAGGTCTCATTGTTGTCTTTTACTGTGGGCAATGCATAAACATAAGATGTGGCATAAAGAAAACGAGGTCTCGTTGTTGTCTTTGCTGTGGCAATGCATAGACATAAGAAGTGGCATAAAGCATACGAGGTCTCGTTGTTGTTGTTGTCTTTACTGTGGGCAATGCGTAGACGTAAAAGTGGCATAAAGAATACGAGGTCTCATTGTTGTCTTTACTGTGGACAATGCGTAGACATAACAAGTAGCATAAAGAATACGAGGTCTCATTGTTGTCTTTACTGTGGACAATGCGTAGACATAACAAGTGGCATAAAGAAATACGAGGTGTCATTGTTGTCTTTACCGTGGGCAATGCGTAGACATAAGAAGTGGCATAAAGAATGCGAGGTCTCATTCTAATCTTTACTATGGGCAATGCATAGACATAACAAGTGGCATAAAGAATACGAGGTCTCATTGTTGTCTTTTACCGTGGGCAATGCATAGACATGAGAAGTGGCATAAAAGAAAACGAGGTCTCGTTGTTGTCTCTTTACTGTGAGCAATGCATAAACATAAGAAGTGGCATAAAGAATAAGAGGTCTCATTGTTGTCTTTACTGTGGGCAATGCATAAACATGAGAAGTGGCATAAACAATACGAGGTCTCGTTGTTGTCTTTTACCGTGGGCAATGCATAGACATAAGAAGTGGCATAAAGAATACGAGGTCTCATTGTTGTCTTTACCGTGGGCAATGCGTAGACATAAGAACTGGCATAAAGAATACGAGATCTCGTTGTTGTCTTTTACTGTGGGCAATGCATAGACATAACAAGTGGCATAAAGAATACGAGGTCTCATTGTTGTCTTTACTGTGGGCAATGCATAAACATGACAAGTGGCCTAAAGAATGTGAGGTCCCGTTGTTGTCTTTACTGTGAACAATGCGTAGACATAACAAGTAGCATAAAGGATAAGAGGTATCATTGTTGTCTTTTACCGTGGGCAATGCATAAACATGAGAAGTGGCATAAAGAATACGAGGTCCCGTTGTTGTCTTTTACTGTGGACAATGCGTAGACATAACAAGTAGCATAAAGAATACGAGGTCTCATTGTTGTCTTTTACTGTGGGCAATGCATAGACATAAGAAGAGGCATAAAGAATACGAGGTCTCATTGTTGTCTTTTACTGTGGGCAATGCATAGACATAAGAAGTGGCATAAAGAATACGAGGTCTCGTTGTTGTCTTTTACTGTGGGCAATGCATAGACATAAGAAGAGGCATAAAGAATAAGAGGTCTCATTCATGCCTTTACTGTGGGCAATGCATAGACATAAGAAGTAGCACAAAGAAAACGAGGTCTCATTGTTGTTTTTACTGTGGGCAATGCATAGACATAAGAAGGTGGCATAAAGAATGCGAGGTGTCATTGTTGTCTTTACCGTGGGCAATGCATAGACATAAGAAGTGGCATAAAGAATACGAGGTCTCATTGTTGTCTTTTACTGTGGGCAATGCATAGACATAAGAAGTGGCATAAAGAATACGAGGTCTCATTGTTGTCTTTTACTGTGGGCAATGCATAGACATAAGAAGTGGCATAAAGAATACGAGGTCTCATTGTTGTCTTTACTGTGGGCAATGCATAGACATAAGAAGTGGCATAAAGAATAAGAGGTCTCATTGTTGTCTTTTACTGTGGGCAATGCATGAACATGAGAAGTGGCATAAAGAATACGAGGTCTCGTTGTTGTCTTTACTGTGGGCAATGCATAGACAAAAGAAGTGGCATAAAGAATACGAGGTCTCATTGTTGTCTTTTACTGTGGGCAATGCATAGACATAAGAACTGGCATAAAGAATACGAGGTCTCGTTGTTGTCTTTTACTGTGGGCAATGCATAGACATAAGAAGTGGCATAAAGAATACGAGGTCTCATTGTTGTCTTTACTGTGGGCAATGCATAGACATAAGAAGTGGCATAAAGAATGAGGTCCCGTTGTTGTCTTTTACTGTGGCACAATGCATAGACATAACAAGTAGCATAAAGAATACGAGGTCTCATTGTTGTCTTTACTGTGGGCAATGCATAGACATAAGAAGTGGCATAAAGAATACGAGGTCTCGTTGTTGTCTTTACTGTGGGCAATGCATAGACATAAGAAGTGGCATAAAGAATAAGAGGTCTCATTGTTGTCTTTTACTGTGGGCAATGCATAGACATAAGAAGTGGCATAAAGAATACGAGGTCTCATTGTTGTCTTTTACTGTGGGCAATGCATAGACATAAGAAGGTGGCATAAAGAATGCGAGGTGTCATTGTTGTCTTTTACTGTGGGCAATGCATAGACATAAGAAGTGGCATAAAGAATACGAGGTCTCATTGTTGTCTTTTACTGTGGGCAATGCATAGACATAAGAAGTGGCATAAAGAATACGAGGTCTCATTGTTGTCTTTACTGTGGGCAATGCATAGACATAAGAAGTGGCATAAAGAATACGAGGTCTCATTGTTGTCTTTTACTGTGGGCAATGCATAGACATAAGAAGTGGCATAAAGAATACGAGGTCTCATTGTTGTCTTTACTGTGGGCAATGCATAGACATAAGAAGTGGCATAAAGAATACGAGGTCTCGTTGTTGTCTTTTACCGTGGGCAATGCATAGACATAAGAAGTGGCATAAAGAATACGAGGTCTCATTGTTGTCTTTTACTGTGGGCAATGCATAGACATAAGAAGTGGCATAAAGAATACGAGGTCTCGTTGTTGTCTTTTACTGTGGGCAATGCATAGACATAAGAAGTGGCATAAAGAATACGAGGTCTCGTTGTTTGTCTTTTACTGTGGGCAATGCATAGACATAAGAAGTGGCATAAAGAATACGAGGTCCGTTGTTGTCTTTACTGTGGGCAATGCATAGACATAAGAAGTGGCATAAAGAATACGAGGTCTCATTGTTGTCTTTACTGTGGGCAATGCATAGACATAAGAAGTGGCATAAAGAATACGAGGTCTCATTGTTGTCTCTTTACTGTGGGCAATGCATAGACATAAGAAGTGGCATAAAGAATACGAGGTCTCATTGTTGTCTTTTACTGTGGGCAATGCATAGACATAAGAAGTGGCATAAAGAATACGAGGTCTCATTGTTGTCTTTTACTGTGGGGCAATGCATAGACATAAGAAGTGGCATAAAGAATACGAGGTCTCGTTGTTGTCTTTTACTGTGGGCAATGCATAGACATAAGAAGTGGCACAAAGAATACGAGGTCTCATTGTTGTCTTTTACTGTGGGCAATGCATAGACATAAGAAGTGGCATAAAGAATACGAGGTCTCGTTGTTGTCTTTTACTGTGGGCAATGCATAGACATAAGAAGTGGCATAAAGAATACGAGGTCTCGTTGTTGTCTTTTACTGTGGGCAATGCATAGACATAAGAAGTGGCATAAAGAATACGAGGTCTCGTTGTTGTCTTTACTGTGGGCAATGCGTAGACATAACAAGTGGCATAAAGAATACGAGGTCTCATTGTTGTCTTTTACTGTGGGCAATGCATAGACATGAGAAGTGGCCAATAAAGAATGTGAGGTCCCGTTGTTGTCTTTACTGTGGACAATGCGTAGACATAACAAGTAGCATAAAGAATACGAGGTCTCATTGTTGTCTTTTACTGTGGGCAATGCATAGACATAAGAAGTGGCATAAAGAATACGAGGTCTCATTGTTGTCTTTTACTGTGGGCAATGCATAGACATAACAAGTGGCATAAAGAATACGAGGTCTCGTTGTTGTCTTTTACTGTGGGCAATGCATAGACATAAGAAGTGGCATAAAGAATACGAGGTCTCATTGTTGTCTTTACTGTGGGCAATGCATAGACATAAGAAGTGGCATAAAGAATACGAGGTCTCATTGTTGTCTTTTACTGTGGGCAATGCATAGACATAAGAAGTGGCATAAAAAGAATACGAGGTCTCATTGTTGTCTTTTACTGTGGGCAATGCATAGACATAAGAAGTGGCATAAAGAATACGAGGTCTCATTGTTGTCTTTACTGTGGGCAATGCATAGACATAAGAAGTGGCATAAAGAATACGAGGTCTCATTGTTGTCTTTTACTGTGGGCAATGCATAGACATAAGAAGTGGCATAAAGAATACGAGGTCTCATTGTTGTCTTTACTGTGGGCAATGCATAGACATAAGAAGTGGCATAAAGAATAAGAGGTCTCATTGTTGTCTTTTACCGTGGGCAATGCATAGACATAAGAAGTGGCATAAAGAATACGAGGTCTCGTTGTTGTCTTTTACTGTGGGCAATGCATAGACATAAGAAGTGGCATAAAGAATACGAGGTCTCATTGTTGTCTTTACCGTGGGCAATGCATAGACATAAGAAGTGGCATAAAAGAATACGAGGTCTCGTTGTTGTCTTTTACTGTGGGCAATGCATAGACATAAGAAGTGGCATAAAGAATACGAGGTCTCGTTGTTGTCTTTTACTGTGGGCAATGCATAGACATAAGAAGTGGCATAAAGAATACGAGATCTCATTGTTGTCTTTTACTGTGGGCAATGCATAAACATGAGAAGTGGCATAAAGAATACGAGGTCTCGTTGTTGTCTTTTACTGTGGACAATGCGTAGACATAACAAGTAGCATAAAGAATACGAGGTCTCATTGTTGTCTTTACCTGTGGGCAATGCATAAACATAAGAAGTGGCATAAAGAATACGAGGTCTCGTTGTTGTCTTTTACTGTGGGCAATGCATAGACATAACAAGTGGCATAAAGAATACGAGGTCTCATTGTTGTCTTTTACTGTGGGCAATGCATAGACATAAAAAGTGGCATAAAGAATACGAGGTCTCGTTGTTGTCTTTACTGTGGGCAATGCATAGACATAAGAAGTGGCATAAAGAATACGAGGTCTCATTGTTGTCTTTACTGTGGGCAATGCATAGACATAAGAAGTGGCATAAAGAATACGAGGTCTCGTTGTTGTCTTTTACTGTGGGCAATGCATAGACATAAGAAGTGGCATAAAGAATACGAGGTCTCATTGTTGTCTTTTACTGTGGGCAATGCATAGACATAAGAAGTGGCATAAAGAATGTGAGGTCTCGTTGTTGTCTTTTACTGTGGGCAATGCATAGACATAAGAAGTGGCATAAAGAATACGAGGTCTCATTGTTGTCTTTTACTGTTGGGCAATGCATAGACATAAGAAGTGGCATAAAGAATACGAGGTCTCGTTGTTTGTCTTTTACTGTGGGCAATGCATAGACATAAAAGTGGCATAAAGAATACGAGGTCTCGTTGTTGTCTTTTACTGTGGGCAATGCATAGACATAAGAAGTGGCATAAAGAATACGAGGTCTCGTTGTTGTCTTTACTGTGGGCAATGCGTAGACATAAGAAGTGGCATAAAGAATACGAGGTCTCATTGTTGTCTTTTACTGTGGGCAATGCATAGAACATAAAAAGTGGCATAAAGAATACGAGGTCTCGTTGTTGTCTTTTACTGTGGGCAATGCATAGACATAAGAAGTGGCATAAAGAATACGAGGTCTCGTTGTTGTCTTTACTGTGGGCAATGCGTAGACATAAGAAGTGGCATAAAGAATACGAGGTCTCATTGTGTCTTTTACTGTGGGCAATGCATAGAAATAAAAAGTGGCCCAAAGTATACGAGGTCTCATTGTTGTCTTTTACCGTGGGCAATGCGTTGACATAAGAAGTGGCATAAAGAATACGAGGTCTCATTGTTGTCTTTTACTGTGGGCAATGCATAGACATAAGAAGTGGCATAAAGAATACGAGGTCTCGTTGTTGTCTTTACTGTTGGCAATGCATAGACATAAGAAGTGGCATAAAGAATAAGAGGTCTCATTGTTGTCTTTTACTGTGGGCAATGCATAGACATAAGAAGTGGCATAAAGAATACGAGGTCTCGTTGTTTGTCTTTACTCTGGGCAATGCATAGACATAAGAAGTGGCATAAAGAATACGAGGTCTCGTTGTTGTCTTTTAGCGTGGGCAATGCATAGACATAAAAGTGGCATAAAGAATACGAGGTCTCGTTGTTGTCTTTACCGTGGGCAATGCGTAGACATAAGAAGTGGCATAAAGAATACGAGGTCTCATTGTTGTCTTTACTGTGGACAATGCATAGACATAAGAAGTGGCATAAAGAATACGAGGTCTCGTTGTTGTCTTTTACTGTTGGGCAATGCATAAACATAACAAGTAGCACAAAGAATAAGAGGTCTCATTGTTGTCTTTACTGTGGGCAATGCATAGACATAAGAAGTGGCATAAAGAATACGAGGTCTCCTTGTTGTCTTTACTTTGGGCAATGCATAGACATAAGAACTGGCATAAAGAATACGAGGTCTCATTGTTGTCTTTTACTGTGGGCAAAGCATAGACATAAGAAGTGGCATAAAGAAAACGAGGTCTCATTGTTGTCTTTACTGTGGGCAATGCATAGACATAAGAAGTGGCATAAAAGGATAAGAGGTCTCATTGTTGTCTTTTACTGTGGGCGAAATGCATAGACATGAGAAGTGGCATAAAGAATACGAGGTCTCGTTGTTGTCTTTACCTTGGGCAATGCATAGACAAAAGAAGTGGCATAAAGAATACGAGGTCTCATTGTTGTCTTTTACTGTGGGCAATGCGTAGACATAAGAACTGGCATAAAGAATACGAGGTCTCGTTGTTGTCTTTACTGTGGGCAATGCATAGACATAAGAAGTGGCATAAAGAATACGAGGTCTCGTTGTTGTCTTTTACTGTTGGCAATGCATAAACATAACAAGTAGCACAAAGAATAAGGAGGTCTCATTGTTGTCTTTTACTGTTGGCAATGCATAGAAATAAGAAGTGGCATAAAGAATACGAGGTCTCGTTGTTGTCTTTACTGTGGGCAATGCATAGACATAAAAAGTGGCATAAAAAATACGAGGTCTCATTGTTGTCTTTTACTGTGGGCAATGCATAGACATAAAAGTGGCATAAAGAATACGAGGTCTCGTTGTTGTCTTTTACTCTGGGCAATGCATAGACATAAAAGTGTCATAAAGAATACGAGGTCTCGTTGTTGTCTTTACTCTGGGCAAATGCATAGACATAAATAGTGGCATAAAGAATACGAGGTCTCGTTGTTGTCTTTACCGTGGGCAATGCGTTAGACATAAGAAGTGGCATAAAGAATCCGAGGTCTCATTGTTGTCTTTTACTGTGGGCAATGCATAGACATAAGAAGTGGCATAAAGAATTCGAGGTCTCGTTGTTGTCTTTTACTGTGGGCAATGCATAGACATAACAAGTGGCACAAAGAATAAGAGGTCCTCATTGTTGTCTTTTACTGTTGGCAATGCATAGAAATAAGAAGTGGCATAAAGAATACGAGGTCTCGTTGTTGTCTTTTACTCTAAGCAATGCATAGACATAAAAAGTGGCATAAAGAATACGAGGTCTCGTTGTTGTCTCTTTACTGTGGGCAATGCGTTGACATAAGAAGTGGCATAAAGAATGCGAGGTCTCATTGTTGTCTTTTACTGTGGGCAATGCATAGACATAAGAAGTGGCATAAAGAATACGAGGTCTCATTGTTGTCTTTTACCGTGGGCAAAGCAAAGAGACATAAGAAGTGGCATAAAGAAAGCGAGGTCTCGTTGTTGTCTTTTACAGTGGGCAATGCATAGACATAAGAAGTGGCTTAATCGATAAGAGGTCTCTTTGTTGTCTTTTACTTTGGGCAATGCATAAACATAAGAAGTGGCCAAAACAATGTGAGGTCCCGTTGTTGTCTTTTACTGTGGACAATGCGTAGACATAACAAGTAGCATAAAGAATACGAGGTCTCATTGTTGTCTTTTACTGTGGGCAATGCATAGACATAAGAAGAGGCATAAAGAATTCGAGGTCTCATTGTTGTCTTTACTGTGGGCAATGCATAGACATAAGAAGTAGCATAAAGAAGACGAAGTCCCGTTGTTGTCTTTACTGTGGGCAATGCATAGACATAAGAAGAGGCATAAAGAAAAAGAGGTCTCATTGATGCACCTTTTACTGTGGGCAATGCATAGACATAAGAAGTAGCACAAAGAATACGAGGTGTCATTGTTGTCTTTTACTGTGGGCAATGCATAGACATAAGAAGGTGGCATAAAGAATGCGAGGTGTCATTGTTATCTTTTACTATGGGCAAATGCAATAGACATAAGAAGTGGCATAAAGAATCCGAGGTCTCATTGTTGTCTTTACTGTGGGCAATGCATAGACATAAGAAGTGGCATAAAGAATACGAGGTCTCATTGTTGTCTTTACTGTGGGCAATGCATAGACATAAGAAGTGGCATAAAGAAACGAGGTCTCATTGTTGTCTTTACTGTGGGCAAATGCATAGATATAAGAAGTGGCATAAAGGATAAGAGGTCTCATTGTTGTCTTTTACTGTGGGCAATGCATAAACATGAGAAGTGGCCAAAACAATGTGAGGTCCCGTTGTTGTCTTTACTGTGGACAATGCGTAGACATAACAAGTAGCATAAAGAATACGAGGTCTCATTGTTGTCTTTACTGTGGGCAATGCATAGACATAAGAAGAGGCATTAAAGAATTCGAGGTCTCATTGTTGTCTCTTTACTGTGGGCAATGCGTAGACATAACAAGTAGCATAAAGAATACGAGGTCTCGTTGTTGTCTTTTACTGTGGGCAATGCATAGACATAAGAAGAGGCATAAAGAATAAGAGGTCTCATTGATGCCTTTTACTGTGGGCAATGCATAGACATAAGAAGTAGCACAAAGAATACGAGGTCTCATTGTTGTTGTTTTACTGTGGGCAATGCATAGACATAAGAAGGTGGCATAAAGAATGCGAGGTGTCATTGTTATCTTTTACTATGGGCAATGCAAGAGACATAAGAAGTGGCATAAAGAATCCGAGGTCTCATTGTTGTCTCTTTACTGTGGGCAAATGCATAGACATAAGAAGTGGCATAAAGGATACGAGGTCTCATTGTTGTCTTTTACTGTGGGCAAAGCATAGACATAAGAAGTGGCATAAAGAAAACGAGGTCTCATTGTTGTCTTTTACTGTGGGCAATGCATATACATAAGAAGTGGCATAAAGGATAAGAGGTCTCATTGTTGTCTTTTACTGTGGGCAAATGCATGAACATGAGAAGTGGCATAAAGAATACGAGGTCTCGTTGTTGTCTTTACTGTGGGCAATGCATAGACAAAGAAGTGGCATAAAGAATACGAGGTCTCATTGTTGTCTTTACCGCGGGCAATGCGTTGACATAAGAAGTGGCAAAAGAATACGAGATCTCGTTGTTGTCTTTACTGTGGGCAATGCATAGACATAAGAAGTGGCATAAAGAATACGAGGTCTCGTTGTTGTCTTTACTGTGGGCAATGCATAGACATAAGAAGTGGCATCAAGGATAAGAGATCTCATTGTTGTCTTTTACTGTGGGCAATGCATAAAGATGAGAAGTGGCCTAAAGAATGTGAGGTCCCGTTGTTTGTCTTTACTGTGGACAATGCGTAGACATAACAAGTAGCATAAAGGATAAGAGGTCTCATTGTTGTCTTTTCCTGTGGGCAATGCATAAACATGAGAAGTGGCATAAAGAATACGAGGTCTCGTTGTTGTCTTTTACTGTTGGCAATGCATAAACATAACAAGTAGCACAAAAAGAATAAGAGGTCTCATTGTTGTCTTTTACTCTGGGCAATGCATAGACATAAAAAGTGTCATAAAGAATACGAGGTCTCGTTGTTGTCTTTTACTCTGGGCAATGCATAGACATAAAAAGTGGCATAAAGAATACGAGGTCTCGTTGTTGTCTTTTACCGTGGGCAATGCGTTGACATAAGAAGTGGCATAAAGAATCCGAGGTCTCATTGTTCTCTTTTACTGAGGGCAATGCATAGACATAAGAAGTTGCATAAAGAATACGAGGTCTCGTTGTTGTCTTTTACTGTGGGCAATGCGTATACATAAGAAGTGGCATGAAGGTTAAGAGATCTCATTGTTGTCTTTTACTGTGGGCAATGCATAAAGATGAGAAGTGGCCTAAATAATGTGAGGTCTCGTTGTTCTCTTTTACTGTTGGCAATGCATAAACATAACAAGTAGCACAAAGAATAAGAGGTGTCCTTGTTGTCTTTTACTGTTGGCAATGCATAGAAATAAGAAGTGACATAAAGAATACGAGGTCTCGTTGTTGTCTTTTACTCTGGGCAATGCATAGACATCAAAAGTGTCATAAAGAATACGAGGTCTCGTTGTTGTCTTTACTGTGGGCAATGCATAGACATAAGAAGTGTCATAAAGAATACGAGGTCTCCTTCTTGTCTTTTACTGTTGGCAATGCATAAACATAACAAGTAGCACAAAGAATACGAGGTCTCGTTGTTTGTCTTTTACCGTGGGCAATGCGTTGGCATAAGAACTGGCATAAAGAATACGAGGTCTCATTGTTGTCTTTTACTGTGGGCAAAGCATAGACATAAGAAGTGGCATAAAGAAAACGAGGTCTCATTGTTGTCTTTTACTGTGGGCAAATGCATAGACATAAGAAGTGGCATAAAAGGATAAGAGGTCTCATTGTTGTCTTTTACTGTGGGCAATGCATGAACATGAGAAGTGGCATAAAGAATACGAGGTCTCGTTGTTGTCTTTACCTTGGGCAATGCATAGACAAAGAAGTGGCATAAAGAATACGAGGTCTCATTGTTGTCTCTTTACCGTGGGCAATGCGTTGACATAAGAACTGGCATAAAGAAATACGAGATCTCGTTGTTGTCTTTTACTGTGGGCAATGCATAGACATAAGAAGTGGCATAAAGGATAGGAGGTCTCGTTGTTGTCTTTACCGTGGGCAATGCGTTGACATAAGAAGTGGCATAAAGAATACGAGGTGTCATTGTTTCTCTTTACTGTGGGCAATGCATAGACATAAGAAGTGGCATAACGAATACGAGGTCTCGTTGTTGTCTTTTACTGTTGGCAATGCATAAACATAACAAAGTGGCACAAAGAATAAGAGGTCTCATTGTTGTCTTTTAATGTTGGCAATGCATAGAAATAGAGAAGTGGCATAAAGAATACGAGGGTCTCGTTGTTGTCTTTTACTCTGGGCAATGCATAGACATAAAAGTGGCATAAAAATACGAGGTCTCATTGTTGTCTTTTACCTTGGGCGAAATGCATAGACATAAAAAGCGGCATAAAGAATACGAGGTCTCGTTGTTGTCTTTACTCTGGGCAATGCAAAGACATAAAAGTGTCATAAAGAATACGAGGTCTCGTTGTTGTCTTTTACTCTGGGCAATGCATAGACATAAATAGTGTCATAAAGAATACGAGGTCTCGTTGTTGTCTTTTACCGTGGGCAATGCGTTGACATAAGAAGTGGCATAAAGAATCGAGGTCTCATTGTTGTCTTTTACTGTGGGCAATGCATAGACATAAGAAGTGGCTTAAAGAATTCGAGGTCTCGTTGTTGTCTTTTACTGTGGGCAATGCATAGACATAACAAGTAGCACAAAGAATAAGAGGTCTCATTGTTGTCTTTTACTGTTGGCAATGCATAGAAATAAGAAGTGGCATAAAGAATACGAGGTCTCGTTGTTGTCTTTTACTCTAAGCAATGCATAGACATAAAAAGTGGCATAAAGAATACGAGGTCTCGTTGTTGTCTCTTTACCGTGGGCAATGCGTTGACATAAGAAGTGGCATAAAAGAATGCGAGGTCTCATTGTTTGTCTTTACTGTGGGCAATGCATAGACATAAGAAGTGGCATAAAGAATACGAGGTCTCATTGTTGTCTTCTACCGTGGGCCAAAGCAAAGACATAAGAAGTGGTATAAAGAAAGCGAGGTCTCGTTGTTGTCTTTTACAGTGGGCAATGCATAGACATAAGAAGTGGCTTAATCGATAAGAGGTCTCTTTGTTGTCTTTTACTTTGGGCAATGCATAAACATAAGAAGTGGCCAAAACAATGTGAGGTCCCGTTGTTGTCTTTTTTACTGTGGACAATGCGTAGACATAACAAGTAGCATAAAGAATACGAGGTCTCATTGTTGTCTTTTACTGTGGGCAATGCATAGACATAAGAAGAGGCATAAAGAATTCGAGGTCTCATTGTTGTCTTTTACTGTCGGCAATGCATAGACATAAGAAGTAGCATAAAGAAGACGAAGTCTCGTTGTTTATCTTTACTGTGGGCAATGCATAGACATAAGAAGAGGCATAAAGAAAAAGAGGTCTCATTGATGCCTTTTACTGTGGGCAATGCATAGACATAAGAAGTAGCACAAAAGAATACGAGGTGTCATTGTTGTTTTTACTGTGGGCAATGCATAGACATAAGAAGGTGGCATAAAAGAATGCGAGGTGTCATTGTTATCTTTTACTATGGGCAATGCAAAGACATAAGAAGTGGCATAAAGAATCCGAGGTCTCATTGTTGTCTTTTACTGTGGGCAATGCATAGACATAAGAAGTGGCATAAAGAATACGAGGTCTCATTGTTGTCTTTTACTGTGGGCAAAGCATAGACATAAGAAGTGGCATAAAGAAAACGAGGTCTCATTGTTGTCTTTTAATGTGGGCAATGCATAGACATAAGAAGTGGCTTAAAAGGATAAGAGGTCTCATTGTTGTCTTTTACTGTGGGCAATGCATGAACATGAGAAGTGGCATAAAGAATACGAGGTGTCATTGTTGTCTTTTACCGTGGGCAATGCATAGACAAAAAAGAAGTGGCATAAAGAATACTCCAGGTCTCATTGTTGTCTTTTACCGTGGGCAATGCGTTGACATAAGAACTGGCATAAAGAATACGAGGTCTCGTTGTTGTCTTTTACTGTGGGCAATGCATAGACATAAGAAGTGGCATAAAGAATACGAGGTCTCGTTGTTGTCTTTTACCGTGGGCAATGCGTTGGAAATAAGAAGTGGCATAAAGAATCCGAGGTCTCATTGTTTCTCTTTTACTGTGGGCAATGCATAGACATAAGAAGTGGCATAAAGAATACGAGGTCTCGTTGTTGTCTTTTACTGTTGGCAATGCATAAAACATAACAAGTAGCACAAAGAATAAGAGGTCTCATTGTTGTCTTTTACTGTTGGCAATGCATAGAAATAAGAAGTGGCATAAAGAATACGAGGTCTCATTGTTGTCTCTTTACTATGGGCAATGCATAGACCTAAAAAGTGGCATAAAAATACGAGGTCTCATTGTTGTCTTTTACAGTGGGCAATGCATAGACATAAAAAGTGGCATAAAGAATACGAGGTCTCGTTGTTGTCTTTACCGTGGGCAATGCGTTGACATAAGAAGTGGCATGAAAGAATCCGAGGTCTCATTGTTCTCTTTACTGTGGGCAATGCGTTGACATAAGAAGTGGCATAAAGAATGCGAGGTCTCATTGTTGTCTTTACTGTGGGCAATGCATAGACATAAGAAGTGGCATAAAGAATACGAGGTCTCATTGTTGTCTTTACTGTGAACAATGCGTAGACATAAGAAGTAGCATAAAGATTAAGAGGTCTCATTGTTGTCTTTTACAGTGGGCAATGCATAAACATGAGAAGTGGCCAAAACAATGTGTGGTCCCGTTGATGTCTTTTACTGTGGACAATGCGTAGACATAACAAAGTAGCATAAAGAATACGAGGTCTCATTGTTGTCTTTTACTGTGGGCAATGCATAGACATAGAAGAGGATTAAAGAATTCGAGGTCTCATTGTTGTCTTTACTGTGGGCAATGCATAGACATAAGAAGTAGCATAAAGAATACGAGGTCTCGTTGTTGTCTTTTTACTGTGGGCAATGCATAGACATAAGAAGAGGCATAAAGAAAAGAGGTCTCATTGATGCCTTTTACTGTCGGCAATGCATAAACATAAGACGTAGCACAAAGAATAAGAGGTCTCATTGTTGTCGCTTTTACTGTTGGCAATGCATAGAAATAAGAAGTGGCATAAAGAATACGAGGTCTCGTTGTTGTCTTTTTACTCTAAGCAATGCATAGACATAAAAAGTGGCATAAAGAATACGAGGTCCCGTTGTTGTCTCTTTACCGTGGGCAAATGCGTTGACATAAGAAGTGGCATAAAGAATGCGAGGTCTCATTGTTGTCTTTTACTGTGGGCAATGCATAGACATAAGAAGTGGCATAAAGAATACGAGGTCTCATTGTTGTCTTCTACCGTGGGCAAAGCAAAGACATAAGAAGTGGTATAAAGAAAGCGAGGTCTCGTTGTTGTCTTTTACAGTGGGCAATGCATAGACATAAGAAGTGGCTTAATCGATAAAGAGGTCTCTTTGTTGTCTCTTTACTTTGGGCAATGCATAAACATAAGAAGTGGCCAAAACAATGTGAGGTCCCGTTGTTGTCTCTTTACTGTGGACAATGCGTAGACATAACAAGTAGCATAAAGAATACGAGGTCTCATTGTTGTCTTTTACTGTGGGCAATGCATAGACATAAGAAGAGGCATAAGCATAAAGAATTCGAGGTCTCATTGTTGTCTTTTACTGTGGGCAATGCATAGACATAAGAAGTAGCATAAAAGAGAAGACGGAAGTCTCGTTGTTGTCTTTACTGTGGGTAAATGCATAGACATAAGAAGAGGCATAAAAGAAAAGAGGTCATTGATGTTGCCTTTTACTGTGGGCAATGCATAGACATAAGAAGTAGCACAAAGAATACGAGGTGTCATTGTTGTTTTTACTGTGGGCAATGCATAGACATAAGAAGGTGGCATAAAGAATGCGAGGTGTCATTGTTATCTTTTACTATGGGCAATGCAAAGACATAAGAAGTGGCATAAAGAATCCGAGGTCTCATTGTTGTCTTTTACTGTGGGCAAATGCATAGACATAAGAAGTGGCATAAAGAATACGAGGTCTCATTGTTGTCTTTACTGTGGGCAAAGCGTAGACATAAGAAGTGGCATAAAGAAAACGAGGTCTCATTGTTGTCTTTACTGTGGGCAATGCATATAGACATAAGAAGTGGCATAAAGGATAAGAGGTCTCATTGTTGTCTTTTACTGTGGGCAATGCATGAACATGAGAAGTGGCATAAAGATAACGAGGTGTCATTGTTGTCTTTACCGTGGGCAATGCATAGACAAAAGAAGTGGCATAAAAGAATACGAGGTAACATTGTTGTCTTTTACCGTGGGCAATGCGTTGACATAAGAACTGGCATAAAGAATACGAGGGTCTCGTTGTTGTCTTTTACTGTGGGCAATGCATAGACATAAGAAGTGGCATAAAGAATACGAGGTCTCGTTGTTTGTCTTTTACCGTGGGCAATGCGTTGGAAATAAGAAGTGGCATAAAGAATCCGAGGTCTCATTGTTCTCTTTTACTGTGGGCAATGCATGGACATAAGAAGTGGCATAAAGAATACGAGGTCTCGTTGTTGTCTTTTACTGTTGGCAATGCATAAACATAACAAGTAGCACAAAGAATAAGAGGTCTCATTGTTGTCTCTTTACTGTTGGCAATGCATAGAAATAAGAAGTGGCATGAAGAATACGAGGTCTCATTGTTGTCTCTTTACTGTGGGCAATGCATAGACATAAAAAAAGTGGCATAAAAAATACGAGGTCTCATTGTTGTCTTTACAGTGGGCAATGCATAGACATAAAAGTGGCATAAAAAGAATACGAGGTCTCGTTGTTGTCTCTTTACCGTGGGCAATGCGTTGACATAAGAAGTGGCATGAAGAATCCGAGGTCCCCATTGTTCTCTCTTTACTGTGGGCAATGCGTTGACATAAGAAGTGGCATAAAGAATGCGAGGTCTCATTGTTGTCTCTTTACTGTGGGCAATGCATAGACATAAGAAGTGGCATAAAGAATACGAGGTCTCATTGTTGTCTTTTACTGTGAACAATGCGTAGACATAAGAAGTAGCATAAAGATTAAGAGGTCTCATTGTTGTCTTTTACAGTGGGCAATGCATAAACATGAGAATTGGCCAAAACAATGTGTGGTCCCGTTGATGTCTTTACTGTGGACAATGCGTAGACATAACAAGTAGCATAAAGAATACGAGGTCTCATTGTTGTCTTTTACTGTGGGCAATGCATAGACATAAGAAGAGGATTAAAGAATTCGAGGTCTCATTGTTGTGTTTTTTACGTGGGCAATGCATAGACATAAGAAGTAGCATAAAAGAATACGAGGTCTCGTTGTTGTCTTTTACTGTGGGCAATGCATAGACATAAGAAGAGGCATAAAAAGAAAAAGAGGTCTCATTGATTGCCTTTTACTGTCGGCAATGCATAAACATAAGACGTAGCACACAAAGAATACGAGGTGTCATTGTTGTTTTACTGTGGGCAATGCATAGACATAAGAAGGTTGCATAAAAGAATGCGAGGTGTCATTGTTATCTTTTACTATGGGCAATGCAAAAGACATAAGAAGTGGCATAAAGAATCCGAGGTCTCATTGTTCTCTTTTAATGTGGGCGAAATGCTGTAGACATAAGAAGTGGCATAATAAAGAATACGAGGTCTCGTTGTTGTCTTTACTGTTGGCAATGCATAGACATAACAAGTAGCACAAAGAATAAGGTCTCATTGTTGTCTTTACTGTGGGCAATGCATAGACATAGAAGTGGCATAAAGAATACGAGGTCTCATTGTTGTCTTTTACTGTGGGCAAAGCATAGACATAAGAAGTGGCATAAAGAAAACGAGGTCTCATTGTTGTCTTTTAATGTGGGCAATGCATAGACATAAGAAGTGGCTTAAAGGATAAGAGGTCTCATTGTTGTCTTTTACTGTGGGCAATGCATGAACATGAGGAAGTGGCATAAAGAATACGAGGTGTCATTGTTGTCTTTACCGTGGGCAATGCATAGACAAAAGAAAGTGGCATAAAGAATACTAGGTCTCATTGTTGTCTTTTACCGTGGGCAATGCGTTGACATAAGAACTGGCATAAAGAATACGAGGTCCTCGTTGTTGTCTTTACTGTGGGCAATGCATAGACATAAGAAGTGGCATAAAGAATAATACGAGGTCTCGTTGTTGTTCTTTACCGTGGGCAATGCGTTGAAATAAGAAGTGGCATAAAGAACCGAGGTCTCATTGTTCTCTCTTTACTGTGGGCAATGCATAGACATAAGAAGTGGCATAAAGAATACGAGGTCTCGTTGTTGTCTTTTACTGTTGGCAATGCATAAACATAACAAGTAGCACAAAGAATAAGAGGTCTCATTGTTGTCTTTTACTGTTGGCAATGCATAGAAATAAGAAGTGGCATAAAGAATACGAGGTCTCATTGTTGTCTTTTACTATGGGCAATGCATAGACCTAAAAGTGGCATAAAAATACGAGGTCTCATTGTTGTCTTTTACCGTGGGCAATGCATAGACATAAAAAGTGGCATAAAGAATACGAGGTCTCGTTGTTGTCTCTTTACCGTGGGCAATGCGTTGACATAAGAAGTGGCATGAAGAATCCGAGGTCTCATTGTTCTCTTTACTGTGGGCAATGCGTTGACATAAGAAGTGGCATAAAGAATGCGAGGTCTCATTGTTGTCTCTTTACTGTGGGCAAATGCATAGACATAAGAAGTGGCATAAAGAATACGAGGTCTCATTGTTGTCTTTACTGTGAACAATGCGTAGAACATAAGAAGTAGCATAAAGATTAAGAGGTCTCATTGTTGTCTCTTTACAGTGGGCAATGCATAAACATGAGAAGTGGCCAAAACAATGTGTGGTCCCGTTGATGTCTTTACTGTGGACAATGCGTAGACATAACAAGTAGCATAAAGAATACGAGGTCTCATTGTTGTCTTTTACTGTGGGCAATGCATAGACATAAGAAGAGGATTAAAGAATTCGAGGTCTCATTGTTGTCTCTTTACTGTGGGCAATGCATAGACATAAGAAGTAGCATAAAGAATACGAGGTCTCGTTGTTGTCTTTACTGTGGGCAATGCATAGACATAAGAAGAGGCATAAAGAAAAAGAGGTCTCATTGAAGCCTTTTTACTGTCGGCAATGCATAAACATAAGACGTAGCACAAAGAATAAGAGGTCTCATTGTTGTCTTTTACTGTTGGCAATGCATAGAAATAAGAAGTGGCATAAAGAATACGAGGTCTCGTTGTTGTCTTTTACTCTAAGCAATGCATAGACATAAAAAGTGGCATAAAGAATGCGAGGTCTCGTTGTTGTCTTTTACCGTGGGCAATGCGTTGACATAAGAAGTGGCATAAAGAATGCGAGGTCTCATTGTTGTCTTTACTGTGGGCAATGCATAGACATAAGAAGTGGCATAAAGAATACGAGGTCTCATTGTTGTCTTCTACCGTGGGCAAAGCAAAGACATAAGAAGTGGTATAAAGAAAGCGAGGTCTCGTTGTTGTCTTTTACAGTGGGCAATGCATAGACATAAGAAGTGGCTTAATCGATAAGAGGTCTCTTTGTTGTCTTTTACTTTTAGACGCAATGCATAAACATAAGAAGTGGCCAAAACAATGTGAGGTCCCGTTGTTGTCTTTTACTGTGGACAATGCGTAGACATAACAAGTAGCATAAAGAATACGAGGTCTCATTGTTGTCTTTTACTGTGGGCAATGCATAGACATAAGAAGAGGCATAAAGAATTCGAGGTCTCATTGTTGTCTTTTTACTGTGGGCAATGCATAGACATAAGAAGTAGCATAAAGAAGACGAAGTCTCGTTGTTGTCTTTACTGTGGGCAATGCATAGACATAAGAAGAGGCATAAAAGAAAAAGAGGTCTCATTGATGCCTTTTACTGTGGGCAATGCATAGACATAAGAAGTAGCACAAAGAATACGAGGTGTCATTGTTGTTTTTACTGTGGGCAATGCATAGACATAAGAAGGTGGCATAAAGAATGCGAGGTGTCATTGTTATCTTTACTATGGGCAATGCAAAGACATAAAAGTGGCATAAAGAATCCGAGGTCTCATTGTTGTCTTTTACTGTGGGCAATGCATAGACATAGAAGTGGCATAAAGAATACGAGGTCTCATTGTTGTCTTTTACTGTGGGCAAAGCGTAGACATAAGAAGTGGCATAAAGAAAACGAGGTCTCATTGTTGTCTTTTACTGTGGGCAATGCATAGACATAAGAAGTGGCATCAAAAGGATAAGAGGTCTCATTGTTGTCTTTTACTGTGGGCAATGCATGAACATGAGAAGTGGCATAAAGATAACGAGGTGTCATTGTTGTCTTTTACCGTGGGCAATGCATAGACAAAAGAAGTGGCATAAAGAATACGAGGTCACATTGTTGTCTTTTACCGTGGGCAATGCGTTGACATAAGAACTGGCATAAAGAATACGAGGTCCTCGTTGTTGTCTCTTTTACTGTGGGCAATGCATAGACATAAGAAGTGGCATAAAGAATACGAGGTCTCGTTGTTGTCTTTTACCGTGGGCAATGCGTTGAAATAAGAAGTGGCATAAAGAATCCGAGGTCTCATTGTTCTCTTTTACTGTGGGCAAATGCATAGACATAAGAAGTGGCATAAAGAATACGAGGTCTCGTTGTTGTCTTTTACTGTTGGCAATGCATAAACATAACAAGTAGCACAAAGAATAAGAGGTCTCATTGTTGTCTTTTTACTGTTGGCAATGCATAGAAATAAGAAGTGGCATGAAGAATACGAGGTCTCATTGTATTGTCTTTACTATGGGCAATGCATAGACATAAAAAGTGGCATAAAAATACGAGGTCTCATTGTTGTCTCTTTACAGTGGGCAATGCATAGACATAAAAGTGGCATAAAAGAATACGAGGTATCGTTGTTGTCTTTTACCGTGGGCAATGCGTTGACATAAGAAGTGGCATGAAGAATCCGAGGTCTCATTGTTCTCTTTACTGTGGGCAATGCGTTGACATAAGAAGTGGCATAAAGAATGCGAGGTCTCATTGTTGTCTTTACTGTGGGCAATGCATAGACTTAAGAAGTGGCATAAAGAATACGAGGTCTCATTGTTGTCTTTTACTGTGAACAATGCGTAGACATAAGAAGAGTAGCATAAAGATTAAGAGGTCTCATTGTTGTCTTTTACAGTGGGCGAAATGCATAAACATGAGAAGTGGCCAAAACAATGTGTGGTCCCGTTGATGTCTTTACTGTGGACAATGCGTAGACATAACAAAGTAGCATAAAAGAATACGAGGTCTCATTGTTGTCTTTTACTGTGGGCAATGCATAGACATAAGAAGAGGATTAAAAGAATTCGAGGTCTCATTGTTGTCTTTACTGTGGGCAATGCATAGACATAAAGTAGCATAAAAGAATACGAGGTCTCGTTGTTGTCTTTACTGTGGGCGAAATGCATAGACATAAGAAGAGGCATAAAAAAAGAGGTCTCATTGATGCCTTTTACTGTCGGCAATGCATAAACATAAGACGTAGCACAAAGAATACGAGGTGTCATTGTTGTTTTACTGTGGGCAATGCATAGACATAAGAAGGTTGCATAAAGAATGCGAGGTGTCATTGTTATCTTTTACTATGGGCAATGCAAAAGACATAAGAAGTGGCATAAAGAATCCGAGGTCTCATTGTTCTCTTTACTGTGGGCAATGCATAGACATAAGAAGTGGCATAAAGAATACGAGGTCTCGTTGTTGTCTTTTACTGTTGGCAATGCATAGACATAACAAAGTAGCACAAAGAATAAGGTCTCATTGTTGTCTTTTACTGTTGGCAATGCATAGAAATAAGAAGTGGCATAAAGAATACGAGGTCTCGTTGTTGTCTTTTACCGTGGGCAATCCGTTGACATAAGAAGTGGCATAAAGAATCCGAGGTCTCATTGTTTTCTTTTACTGTGGTCAATGCATAGACATAAGAAGTGGCATAAAGAATACGAGGTCTCGTTGTTTTGTCTTTTACTGTTGGCAATGCATAAATATAACAAAGTAGCACAAAGAATAAGAGGTCTCATTGTTGTCTTTACTGTGGGCGCAATGCATAGAAATAAGAAGTGGCATAAAGAATACGAGGTCTCGTTGTTGTCTTTTACCGTGGGCAATGCATAGACATAAAAAGTGGCATAAAAGAATACGAGGTCTCGTTGTTGTCTTTACAAATGGGCAATGCGTTGGCATAAGAAGTGGCATGAAGAATCCGAGGTCTCATTGTTCTCTTTTACTGTGGACAATGCATAGACATAAGAAGTGGCATAAAGGATAAAGAGGTCTCATTGTTTGTCTTTACTGTTGGCAATGCATAAACATAACAAGTAGCACAAAAGATTAAAGAGGTCTCATTGTTGTCTTTTACTGTGGGCAATGCATAAACATGAGAAGTGGCCAAAACAATGTGAGGTCCCGTTGTTGTATCTTTACTGTGGACAATGCGTAGACATAACAAAGTAGCATAAAGAATACGAGGTCTCATTGTTGTCTTTTACTGTGGGCAATGCATAGACATAAGAAGAGGCATAAAGAATTCGAGGTCTCATTGTTGTCTTTTACTGTGGGCAATGCATAGACATAAGGAGTAGCATAAAAAGAATACGAGGTCTCGTTGTTGTCTTTTACTGTGGGCAATGCATAGACATAAGATGAGGCATAAAGAAAAAGAGGTCTCATTGATGCCTTTTACTGTGGGCAATCCATAGACATAAAAGTAGCACAAAGAATACGAGGTGTCATTGTTGTTGTTTTACTGTGGGCAATGCATAGACATAAGAATTGGCATAAAGAATGCGAGGTGTCATTGTTATCTTTTACTATGGGCAATGCAAAAAGACATAAGAAGTGGCATAAAAAGAATCCGAGGTCTCATTGTTGTCTTTTACTGTGGGCAATACATAGACATAAGAAGTGGCATAAAGAATACGAGGTCTCGTTGTTGTCTTTTACTGTGGGCAAAGCATAGACATAAGAAGTGGCATAAAAGAAAACGAGGTCTCATTGTTTGTCTTTTACTAATGGGCGAATGCATAGAGATAAGAAGTGGCATAAAGAAACGGGGTCTCATTGTTTGTGCTTTTACTGTGGGCAATGCATAGACACAAGAAAGTGGCATAAAGGATAAGAGGTCTCATTGTTGTCTTTTACTGTGGGCAATGCGTTGACATAAGAACTGGCATAAAGAATACGATGTCTCGTTGTTGTCTTTTACTTTGTGTGCAATGCATAGACATAAGAAGTGGCATAAAGAAACGAGGTCTCATTGTTGTCTTTTACTGTGGGCAATGCATAGACACTAGAAGTGGCATAAAGGATAAGAGGTCTCATTGTTGTCTTTTACTGTGGGCAATGCATAGACATAAAAGTGGCATAAAGAATACGAGGTCTCGTTGTTGTCTTTTACTGTGGGCAATGCATAGACATAAGAAGTGGCATGAAGGATACGAAGTCTCGTTGTTGTCTTTTACCGTGGGCAATGCGTTGACATAAGAAGTGGCATAAAGAATCCGAGGTCTCATTGTTCTCTTTTACTGTGGGCAATGCATAGACATAAGAAGTGGCCTAAAGAATACG
Organism: Haliotis rubra; assembly: GCF_003918875.1. NCBI lineage: Eukaryota > Metazoa > Mollusca > Gastropoda > Lepetellida > Haliotidae > Haliotis > Haliotis rubra. The sequence goes on from NW_025766492.1 coordinate 27,327, forward strand.
AGGTCTCGTTGTTGTGTTTTACTGTTGCCAATGCATAAACATAACAAATTAGCACAAAGAATAAGAGGTCTCATTGTTGTCTTTTACTGTTGGCAATGCATAGAAATAAGAAGTGGCATAAAGAATACGAGGTCTCGTTGTTGTCTTTTACTGTGGGCAATGCATAGACATAAAAGTGGCATAAAAAATACGAGGTCTCATTGTTGTCTTTTACCGTGGGCAATGCATAGACATAAAAAGTGGCATAAAGAATACGAGGTCTCGTTGTTGTCTTTTACCGTGGGCAATGCGTTGACATAAGAAGTGGCATGAAGAATCCGAGGTCTCATTGTTTCTCTTTTACTGTGGGCAATGCATAGACATAAAAATTGGCATAAAGATAAGAGGTCTCATTGTTGTCTTTTACCGTGGGCAATGCATAGACATAAAAAGTGGCATAAAGAATACGAGGTCTCATTGTTGTCTTTTACTGTGGGCAATGCGTTGACATAAGAAGTGGCATAAAGAATGCGAGGTCTCATTGTTGTCTTTACTGTCGGCAATGCATAGACATAAGAAGTGGCATAAAGAATACGAGGGTCTCATTGTTGTCTTTTACCGTGGGCAAAGCATGAAGACATAAGAAGTGGTATAAAGAGAAACGAGGTCTCGTTGTTGTCTTTTACTGTGGGCAATGCATAAACATGAGAAGTGGCCTAAAGAATGCTGAGGTCCCATTGTTTTCTTTTACTGTGAACAATGCGTAGACATAACAAAGTAGCATAAAGATTAAGAGGTCTCATTGTTGTCTTTTACTGTGGGCAATGCATAAACATGAAGTGGCATAAAGAATGTGAGGTCCCGTTGTTTGTCTTTTACTGTGGACAATGCGTAAACATAACCTGTAGCATAAAGAATACGAGGTCTCATTGTTGTCTTTTACTGTGGGCAATGCATAGACATAAGAAGGGCATAAAAGAAAAGAGGTTTCATTGTTGCCTTTTACTGTGGGCGATGCAAAGAGACATAGAAGTGGCATAAAGAATACGAGGAGGTCTCGTTGTTGTCTTTTACTGTGGGCAATGCATAGACATAGAAGAGGCATAAAATATGCGAGGAAATCTTGTTGTTGTCTTTACTGTGGGCAATGCATAGACATAAGAAGTGGCATAAAAGAATACGAGGTCTCATTGTTGACTTTTACTGTTGGCAATGCGTAGACATAAAAAGTAGCTGAAAAGAATACGAGGTCTCGTTGTTGTCTTTACTGTGGGCAATGCATAGACATAACAAATTGGCATTAAGAATACAAAGGTCTCATTGTTGTCTTTTACTGTGGGCAATGCATAGACATAAGAAGTGGCATAAAAGAATACGAGGTCTCGTTGTCGTCTTTTACTGTGAAGGCAATGCGTAGACATAAAAGTGGCATAAAGCATACGAGGTCTTGTTGTTGTCTTTTACTGTAAGGGAATGCATAGACATAAGAAGAGGCATAAAATATGCGAGAGTCTCGTTGTTGTCTTTTACTGTGGAGGCAATGCATAGACATAAGAAGTGGCATAAAGAATACGAGGTCTCGTTGTTGTGTCTTTTACTGTGGGCAATGCGTAGACATAAGAAGTGGCATAAAGAATACGAGGTCTCATTGTTGTCTTTTACTGTGGGCAATGCGTAGACATAACAAGTAGCACTAAAGATTACGAGGTCTCATTGTTGTCTTTTACTGTGCGCAATGCATAGACATAAGAAGTGGCATAAAGAATACGAGGGGCTCATTTGTAGTCTTTTACTGTGGGCAATGCGTAGACATAACAAGTAGCACAAAGAAATACGAGGTGACATTGTTGACTTTTACTGTGGGCATGCTTAGATATAAAAGTAGCATAAAGAACGCGAGGTCTCATTGTTGTCTTTTACTGTGGGCAATGCATAGACATAACAAGTGGCATTAAGAATACAAGGTCTCATTGTTGTCTTTTACTTGTGGGCAATGCATAGACATAAGAAGTTGCCTAAAGAATGTGAGAGGTCGTTGTTGTCTTTTACTGTGGGCAATGCGTAGACGGCATAAACAATACGAGGATGAATTCAGTGCTATTTGGAAATACTAATGCAATACAATTATAAAATCTTCAATCTGTAAATGAATAGAGTACAAATTATGGCGATTCACCAATATTAAGTACGTCTGTAAACGTTAGCATGTTTTAATGTTACATAATGCTACTACCATTTCACTTACAGCTTTTGAATCTTGGCAGTCATATCATTATACAACAAACCGTGACTGTGTGTAAATTTATTTTTATTATTTGCAATTTGTAAAGTTATTACTTATTTATCAATTCACCAATCACATTTGTCTGTGCAATGCATGTTCCAATCAGACTTTGCTGTAGTGTAGTGTCAAATAAAAAAGCAACAACATGCGTAAAGCTATCACTTACAATGTCTCTTTGTTCTTCCAGGATCACAGTGCATGAATTACCAGGGGATGAAGGGATGCTCTTCCGCGGTCAGTCACAACGCGGATACCAAAGATTTACTGGAATGTATGAACGACTGTCTGGTGAAACCGGGAACCCCAAACAAGGATGTCACGTTGGATTTCATACAGTGGAGCCCCAAGACAAGGATATGTCAAGTTGGTACAGCTTTTATCGTTGGCTCTTCATAAATGGGGCACAACTGCGCTACCTTCAGCCGAAGATGCCCTGCAACACCATACCAGGTAGTCAATCTTACTTGCATTCGCCAGCATCGGTAGTCAGTTGCAAGGGCGATCAGAGTTAGTGAGTGAGAAGGTTTTAACTCAGCAACGTTTCACCTCTATGACAGCTGTCTGTAAATAATCGAGTATAGGCCAGACAATCATGTGATTGACATTATCAGCATCGATACACGCAAACAGGGTACGATCACAAGCAGCCTAAGGAATGCAACTCTGCCTCATGGAAACAACGGTATGTGTTGTTTGCTTAGCGCCACTGCCAGCAATATGTCAGATATGCAATGACTGTCTGAAAATAACTGAGCATCGATGTACGCAATAGGATACCATAACATGTGTCAACCATGTCAGCGAGCCTGACAACCCGATCTTCTTGGTCGCCTCTTACGACTAGCATGGGCTGCTGAAGATGAATTCTAACTCAGATCTTCAGGGAAGAAACGCTAATACATTTCTTATCTATGCAATTTCATTTGCACTTTTGGTCGGTGCATCCGAGTCAATGCAGCTCTGTTTCAAAACCGACATTGACTTGAAGGTTTATCTTTTATTGTGGCGTGCAACAGACTGTCGTCAAACCAACCTTACACACTCACAATTTCATTTGCAGGCCTCAGCCGTAAGTACAACAAATTGCCAGAATGTTTGTAAATATTTTCGTATGGTTCTATCAATCAGATGATGAGAGTCTTGAGGTAGATTCGGGTAACATCTTCAAGGGAGGCCAACAGATGACCTTTGTGTCCAGTCTTAAAGAGTGCAAGACCGTTTGTGCAATAGGCAGTACCTGTCGGGCGTTCACCTGGCTCAGCGAGAGACGTCTATGTATCAATCATCGTCAGCCAAGCGATCGGTCCATAAACAAACTCGGACATGGGGATTACCAAGTAATCAAGAGCAGATTACGCCCAAAAGGTATCTATATTTAATTCTAACTTTATGTTCGCCCTTTGTATGTTATTGTGATTTATATACGCTTTTACAAATAGGTTTATTGTACAAATAGACTGCACTCTGTAGCTGCCTTCAGTTGTGGCAGGATCCGCCAGTCGATGGATGAAATCTACCTTTTGTATTGATCCTGAGCACCACATGCTGGTTTGTGGGTTTCACCTTAGAACTGTGTCAATCGTGACGTTCCTGTTAACAATCTGAAAAGCCCATACATAAAATGAACGAACTTGGAAGGACTGGTTTGTGGGTTTCTCTAAGACGTTCCACACACGCCATAAATGAACGAACTTAGGTTTTCAGAACGCCAAAACAATGTACCTTATTTTCAGGAAGATGTGTCGTGTTAAACGCTGGAGGGAATTCTCCACATATGATGAAGGCGCCAAACATATACTCTCTTAAGAGGTGTGTTGAAACTGTTCTCAATAGAAGTACAACCAACAGAGTCGAATGGATATTTAGTCCCAGGGCGTGTTCGTTCCAGTATCTGCATAGGCCAACACTCTTTCGTCCCGTGGAAGGTCTGATGCAGCTACAGAAGCATGAAGGCTGCAGACTGTGGCAAGGAAGTAAGTAATAATAATAATAATAATGTGGGTATTTATATAGCGCTACATCCAGGTACTAATACCCGCTCATGGCGCTACAATACTATAGGAGAAAAAGACATAGTTAAAACTACTTACAGAGAGACAATTGAACATAGAAAGTCTAGTACTAGGCAAGACGAAAAAAGTGGGTAAGTACAGTGGGTTACGGGAAAGTGAACATGTAACCAGACAGCTGCAGTCATAGCTTTAATATTCATCTAAAAAGTATCGCAACACCCATTTTTCACAGTATCATGTGTCACCATAAACCAAAGAACTTCAAACCTCAATCTAATTTATATTCTTGATACGCCGACTCTTTCAATGAATCATAATATGGCTAATCTAAATGCAAAAAAGAACGAAAACTTGTAGTTTAGTCAGAGAAGCAAACACGGCAAAGAATCGACTCATTTTGTAGTGCTGATAACTATGGTTAATGACATTATCAAATGAGGTTATTCTCCAAATCCTCCAGAAATCACATAACCATCAATAACGGAGCACAATGTCAATATCTGGTGTAACATCCGCCAACTGCAGTAAAATCCCCGATCCTACTCCTCACTGACTGTATCAGACGTTGGATTTAACGTTGAGATACTGCGTTCCATTCTTGATCTTGATTGCTCCAATACATCACAATTGTGTACTGCAGGATCTATGTGATGTATTGATTTTAAACTGGAGGATCTCTCTGGTGTATCCTGCGACCCCCTAAGTCCCATGTATGCTCTATGGGATTCAGATCTAGGCTTCCGAGCGGGCTAAGGTAGAGTTGCCGCCGCCTCTTCATGCAAGAAATCAACGCCACATGCAGGATGTGGACTAGAATTGTCGTCCATGAAGACTGGTCTTGTGTTCAGAGGGTGGTCATCGAAATGTGGTACAATAGCTTTGTCTGTTGTCTCATTTCGTCTGATCGTCACTAGGTCATGGTTTCAGTCTTGTGTTCAGAGGGTGGTCATCGAAATGTGGTACTATAGCTTTGTCTGTTGTCTATTCGGATTTCGTCTGATCGTCACTAGGTCATGGTTTCGGTCTTGTGTTCAGAGGGTGGTCATCAAAATGTGGTCAATAGCTTTGTCTGTTGTCTATTCGGAGTCTGATCGTCACTAGTTCATGGTTTCGGTCTTGTGTTCCAAGGGGGAGGGTGGTGGCTTTGTCTGTTGTCCGTTCGGATTTCGTCTGATCGTCACTAGGTCATGGTTTCAGTCTTGTGTTCAGAGGGTGGTCATCGAAATGTGGTACAATAGCTTTGTCTGTTGTCCGTTCGGATTTCGTCTGATCGTCACTAAGTCATGGTTTCAGTCTTGTGTTCAGAGGGTGGTCACCGAAATGTGGTACAATAGCTTTGTCTGTTGTCCATTCGGATTTCGTCTGATCGTCACTAGGTCATGGTTTCAGTCTTGTGTTCAGAGGGTGGTCATCGAAATGTGGTACAATAGCTTTGTCTGTTGTCCATTCGGATTTCGTCTGATCGTCACTAGGTCATGGTTTCAGTCTTGTGTTATTCACCACCACACCAGCGTGCTGTGTTGTTGATTAATGAGTTATTCTTTTAACTGCTATCAAATAGATATTTCAAATTTGGGCTAAAGCCATCAAATGTCGCCAGATATGGTTTAATTCAGCTTGGGTTGATTTATTCTTTTAACATATATCAACCATTTTACACTGTCCCTGTGAAACTCTAATCGTTATACGTTCCATCGTTGACATGTTTCTTATTCAAACTATATTTAATGGTGATGGTGATTGTAAGAAGTTTTGGTCTAAGGTAAAATCCCTTACAACTGGTTCGGGAGGGAACAACTGTATTCCCATTTGTAAATGGGTTACATATTTCAAGGAATTACTTAATCCTGCAACCAATGTAAATGACGAAGGTTTTGATGAAACCGCCCGTGAATATATATCAAGTCATGACTGTTCAGACTGTGACAATGAAGACTTCTTATCAGACCCAATAACTAGAAGTGAAATAGAACAGGCTATCAAATCCCTTAAGACCGGAAAAACCCCGGGCACTGACGGAATACCACCTGAGTTTTAAAAAAAATGCAAATGTCATAATTCCATACTTAGAATTGCTGTTTAACGCTGTATTAGACACCGGTGTATATCCAGACAATTGGAACCTCGGTATGATTATACCATTGTATTAGAAAGGTAATAAGCATGACCCGAATAATTATCGTGGCATATCATTGTTGAATGTGATTGGTAAAATGTTCACTTCTATCCTTGACTCCAGAATTCGTATCTGGATGGAATTGCATGAAATTTTACATGAGTGTCAAGCAGGATTTAGAGCTGACTATTCAACAGTCGATAACATATTTGTCCTTCAATCTCTATGCCAAAAATATCTAAGAAACCCCAAACATCGATTTTATGCAGCTTTTATTGACTTTAGAAAAGCCTTTGATTTTGTAAATAGAAATAAGCTTTTATATGCACTTCTCACCAAAGGTGTCCATGGTAAAATGTTCAAGTTGCTGAAAGATATGTATGACAAGGTATCAGCTTGTGTTAAAGTTGGAAATAAGAGATCTGAAATCTTTAACACATCATCTGGGGTAAAGCAAGGTTGCATGCTTAGCCCAGCTCTGTTTATACTGTTTATCAACGAGCTTGTGGATGAAATGAATAACTGTGGATTAAGAGGAATATTTGTCAAAGATGGTTTAAATGATATTTTATTACTGCTTTTTGCAGATGATGTTACCTTACTTGGTGACACTGTTATTGGTTTACAAAGAAAACTTGATACATTGTACCGTTTTTGCTCAAAATGGGTTTAGAAGTTAATCTTGACAAATCTTGTATAGTAGTATTTAGAAATGGTGGATATCTTAAGAAATCAGAAAAATGGTTCTATAACTGAAACCAAATGAATGTTGTATCACACTATAAATATCTAGGTGTTGTTTTCACCATAAAATTGATATGGTCGAAGACATGTGAAGCACTAAGTCTTCAAGCCAAAAACGCCTCGTTCCCTATATTTAAAATGTTTAAAGATCTTCCACATATATCTTTGAAAGTTGCTCCAGCAATACTTTATAGTAAGATATCCACAATATTATTGTATGGTAGTGAAATCTGGGGACATTGATATCGTCCTCACATTGAGAAAATCCAATGTTTCTTTTTCAAACGTTTTCTTTGTGTTAATACAAATGTTTCTCCCAATGCTGTACTTGGTGAAATGAAATTGGGACCCAATTATGCGTTAAATATTACGGCAGGTGTATCAAATATTGGTGCAGAATATTACATATGGACAATAATCGACATCCCAAATCATGTTATGAAATGTTAAAGCTGCAAGATGATAGTGGCAGATGCAACTGGGTTACGCATGTGCGTCTACTTTTATTCCGAACTGGATTTTCTTATGTTTGGATTACACAGGAATGTGGGAATATAGAAACGTTTATAAGTAAATTTAGACAAAGATGTCAAGATATTGAAATTCAAAATTGGCACTCTAGGATAACATCATCTTTTCTAAAAGACTATGGAGCAATCAAGTCCGCCCTCGAACCTGAAAAATACATATTGGAACTTTGTCATAACAAGGACCATATACGCATTTTATGCAAATTCCGCTGTTTAAGCCATAAGTTAAATGTTCAACAACAACGTTATAATAATAATATAAATTCCAATGTACTGATATGTGACAAATGTGATTTTAAGGTCACACAGGATGAATTTCATTTTGTACCTGTGTGTCCATTCTATTCTGTACAAAGAAAACTGTACTTACCTAGTTATTACCATACGTTTCCATCAAGATTAGAATTTAAACAACTTTTAACAACAAATGCACATCTATTTGAAGTCAATAGCATTATTTCTAAAGCGTAACTTTCCTGTATGAAAATGAACTAATTACATTGTTTTTATTCTGTCCATCCGCACAATATTGTTCTTATATGTTTGTACTCTTGGCCATGTGGCCTCAAATACTAAATAACTTCTTCTTCTACTTCTTCTTCTTCTTCTTCTTAATCCATATTCAAATTATCGTCAAGATATGGCTGAAATATTGCCGATGAGACGTTACAATTTAACTCACTCACTATATGGTGGTTATAAATCATAGGTGTTGCGATACTTTTTATGTGTACAATAGTTGGCTTGGTTGAATGTCATTACAGACCTTGCACAACGCTCTATCATCTTTTATTCATAACGATACGCAGTTAGTGAGAAAGGATAAATGTATTTCTTGTTGTTATGTGCGCAGGGCGACGTTCATTTAATAGATGACGGATTCCTGGCACATCTAGATATAGTGGGTGGGTGTGGCTTTTGCAATATTCCACGAAAATCACCGCTGGGGATAATACATAAAAGCTTCATACATTGTACAAATGTGGGGAATCGAGCCCGGGTCGTCGGCGTGACGAGCGAACACTTTAACCACGGGGCTACCACACCGTTCCCTATTTGGTTATAACCATAAAATCATAAACAATTTATCACACATTGTACCCGTCTGGGAAATCGAACCCGAACTAGCGAATGCATTAACCACTAGGCTACCCACCGCCTCTTCAGCCAACTGTATGTGTGATAGATTTTTGCTCAAACTTTCTTTCAAAAGTAACGAAACATTAAATTTTACAGCTGTCTCCCTTAAGAAACTCGAGAATACCAAAATGTCCGGTGGGCTGAAATTCAAGGGCCTTTCTGTGGAAGAATGTGTCGAGTTGTGTCAAATCGCCTCCAACTGTGCTGCCGTGGGGTGGTCCAGTAGGTGGAGAGAGTGCACATTCCATCACCTTGAACTGTCCACGGAGGAAGACCCATCAACCACGCTGTACACGACGGGCGGAGCTGGCATCAGTAGGTATATCATTGGTTCCGGTGGCAATGGGTGCCGGGTATTAGATCAGCAAAGGTATTTGGCGAGGCTTTAATGTGACACCATAAACGGCAACTAATGACATCATACGATTCGGAATATATTGCAAAAATTAACTGGTAATTTTATCGCAAATGTCATGTCAAAATGAAATGTTGACACTTGACCCGGTGAAAATGACAGGCCCTACAAAGAGTTGGACAGCCATGGTTTGGATGCTTAGGTCAACAACATTAGATGAAGTGCTGTGGGTAACTAACTAAGGGAACTGCTATACTAATCGTAATACAAATACACAATGCCATTACTAACAAAGTGTAATCCCAAATATAACATAGGTTACGTTATAAACGTAACACGCTGACGTTATACAATATAACATGTTACGTTATAATCGTAATACGCTGAGGTTATAAATATAACACAGGTTACGTTATAATCGTAATATGCTGACGTTATAAATATAAGATATGTTACGTTATAATCGTAATACGCTGACGTTATAAATATATCACGTTATAATCGTAATACGCTGACGTTATAAATATAACACAGGTTACGTTATAATCGTAGGGTACGCTGACGTTATAAATATATGTTACGTTCGTCGCAATACGCTGACGTTATAAATATAACATGTTAAGTTATAATCGTAATATGCTGACGTTATAATCATAACACAGGTTACGCGCTGACGCTGACGTTATAAAATAAATTTTACGTCATAATGTTACGATATAAAAAATAACATTTTACGTTATAATCGCTGACGTTTAAATATTAATGTTACGTTATAATCATAATGCGCTGACGTTATAAATATAACATAAGTTACGTTATAATCGCAATACGCTCATGTTATAAATATAACATATGTTACGTTATAATGATAATACGCTGACATTATAAATATAACACAGGTTACGTTATAATCGTAATACGCTGGCGCTATAAATATAAGATATGTTACGTTAAAATTCTAATACGCTGGCGTTATAAATATAACATATGTTACGTTATAATCGTAATATGCTGACGTTATAAATATAAGATATGTTACGTTATTATCGTAATACGCTGACGTTATAAATATAACATATGTTACGTTATAATCGTAATACGCCGGCGTTATAAATATAACATATGCTACGTTATAATCGCAATACGCTGACGTTATACAATTTAACATGTTACGTTATAATCGTAATACGCTGACATTATAAATATAACATATGTTACGTCGTAATCGTAATACGCTGACGTTAATTGTCAAACCTTGGTGAAATGTTTAACTATATTTTTTATTAATAAAGTCAGAAACGTGATTTTCTAATACTGAAGTCTTTACACATACAGATTAACACACAAAACACTGTCGATAAACGAACGCGGGCTGTTGTAGTCTTCACGTGACCTACGTTGGGTGGCTAAAATGTTCTCAGGCAAGCGACAAAGGACGTGTGGTGCATCCTTAACCGTTTGCAGGGCATTGTACAGCACGCCCCATAACTGCATGCTCACATATTCTCACATATTCTCTATTGGTGTAACCCATGACAATCTTTTGTCTATTGACAATCTATTCTCTATTGGTGTGTAACCGTGACAATCTATTCTCTATTGGTGTAACCGTGACAATCAATTTTCTCTATTGGTGTAACCATGACAATCTATTCTCTATTGGTGTAACCGTGACAATCTATTCTCTATTGGTGTAACCGTGACAATCTATTCTCTATTGATGTAACCGTGACAATCTATTCTCTATTGGTGTAACCGTGACAATCTATTCTCTATTGGTGTAACCGTGACAATCTATTCTCTATTGGTGTAACCATGACAATCTATTCTCTATTGGTGTAACCATGACAATCTATTCTCTATTGATGTAACCATGACAATCTATTCTCTATTGGTGTAACCGTGACAATCTATTCTCTATTGGTGTAACCATGACAATCTATTCTCTATTGGTGTAACCGTGACAATCTATTCTCTATTGGTGTAACCATGACAATCTATTCTCTGTTGGTGTAACCGTGACAATCTATTCTCTATTGGTGTAACCATGACAATCTATTCTCTATTGGTGTAAACGTGACAACTCTATTCTCTATTGGTGTAACCATGACAATCTATTCTCTATTGGTGTAACCGTGACAATCTATTCTCTATTGGTGTAACCATGACAATCTATTCTCTATTGGTGTAACCATGACAATCTATTCTCTATTGGTGTAAACGTGACACTCTATTCTCTATTGGTGTAACCATGACAATCTATTCTCTATTGGTGTAAACGTGACAATCTATTCTCTATTTGTGTAAACGTGACACTCTATTCTCTAGTGGTGTAACCGTGACAATCTATTCTCTATTGGTGTAACCATGACAATCTATTCTCTATTGGTGTAACCATGACAATCTATTCTCTATTGGTGTAAACGTGACAATCTATTCTCTATTGGTGTAACCATGACAATCTATTCTCTATTGGTGTAAACGTGACACTCTATTCTATTTTCACAGAAATGGCAAACCACCACACTGTCATCAAGTATCTCCAACAGAAAGGGCTCAACCGCCAGTTGTCATCCATCTTGGCAGCGTGTCACCTTTAGGGGATAACTCTCCTGGTAAGATGTGAGCGCAGTTCTATAGGGGAACAGAGGGCCTAGAAGATGTATCAAGACCAGGAAGACTTTCAAATGCCGTCGCTATGGAAATGTTGCTGCAATATTATATGATTATGGATGATCATTTAAGTTTGATTGGTTGTTGTTTGACGCCACTTTCAGCAATATTTGAGCTATATGGCGGCGATCTGTAAATATTTGAGATTGGACGAGACAATCCAGTGATCAACTTCATGCGCATTGATCTACGCAATTGGAATACAAAGTTAGCGAGCCTGACCACCCGATCCTGTTAGTCGCCTCTTACAAGCATGGGTTACTGAAGACCAATTCTAACCCGGATCTTCAAAGTGATGGAGATTCTAAATGTTCACCACTATATATGGTATAGACCTGACGGACAAGGGACCAACATTCGAATATATTCTCAGAAGGGTAAAGCCCCACAGCCCAAACTGCAGCAGAGTCAAAACACTTGTACATGTAGGGATACGGTTAAAGTCACCAAAAAAAGCGTGTAAATCGTAACAGTCCAACTAGATAGGTCACCTGAGAAGATCTCCTATGAGTGAGTGAGTTTGGTTTTACGCCGCTCTTAGCAATATTCCAGCATTATCACGACGAGGGACACCAATATGGGCTTTACACACAGTACCCTGTAAGGAATCGAACCCGGGTCTTCAGCGTGTCGGGCGGCCGCTTAAACCACGAGGCTACCCACCGCACCTTTTTCTTAACGAAACTAGCTATACGTATCAGTCTAATGGTTCTTTTGATGATTTGGGATATTGAAAACTACTGAAAATTGGGGCATTTTTAAAAGGCGGATGTCTTGCGGCATACTATTCCCCATAGCTTTCAATGCAGATGGAGAAGAGTGCACTTCTTTAATAGCATTTAGAAGCAGGTATGATGAACACGGAAGATAATTCTATAAGTACACTTCTTCGTTATCATAATGAATGCTATTATTTCATTGTAAAGGATAAGTCAGTGGCGGATCACAGGGGGGGTTTAGGTTGGGGAGTGGGGTGTTAGGGATTTGAATGAACACACACACACACACACACACACACACCTTTGAAAATGACTAACGAGCACATTGAAGTTAATGTTTTGCAATGGCGGCGCCAAGGTGGGGTTCAGGGTGTTGAACACCTGAAGACCCCAACCCCCACCACCCTCTTGAAAATTTCTGGATCCGTCTTTGTATAGTTTGGCATGAAATGCATGTGGACCAGGTTTTTTGTAAATATCTCTTCATCCAATGATCAAATCGATCTCAAACTGTGCAAGTGGATGTTTTGTCAGACAACCTAATCACATTGTAAATCACCGATTTTATGCATTTGTATTAAAGAATCTGTCTATGTAACTGTCAACAAAATAAACAGCAGAACGCAGACAGCTTGCAGAGGGAGGGAGCCAATGACCTGTAACAGCGGCAGTGTTGGGTCATAAAGGTCAACGTTCGTCAATGTAGGTCAGCTATGCACGTGACAGGTATGAAGAGGTGTCACAGGTCGTGAATAGGGTAAGGTGGGTGCCAACTGTTAACCATCATACGGAGTTTGTTTCTCTGAGTTGTTCAACATTAACCACAAAACCCATTAGTGAGAATTATTCTGTAGGTTAAAATCTTTTAAATTTGTAATGTAAATGTCATATTTTGTTTATATGCAGTACCTAAGTGGAAATGCATTTAAAGAACACAGAAAGTATATTTACACTAAATCATTAATCGGACCACCTATGGTTAGAACTCAACAACTGTTAAAGCCCCGTTCCCTCGGACACAAGCACACACAATCATGCACACTCAGTGAAGAAAAAGATAGAATGAAGACAAAAGTGTTATGTTTTGATGTCGTTCACATTCCAAATTAAGCAATGCATTTCTAATAGCTTTACGCATATAGATAGTTAATATTTATATTTTCATGATAATTTTATGTTAAATGAGTGTTTCATGTTACACTATAAGTCGTTGGAATTAGTCAGTGCTGTCATTGTTAAAAGAAGTTATATTTCTTTGAGCATATCTGGCTGGATACTATTATTATCTGTAAATATGATAACAGAAATAAACTTCATCAAGTTCACGCCATTCTTCCACAGAGGAGTCATCAGTGTCAGACGAATGACAACTGGATTAACTGTTTGCTCCTTCAAAGCCATCTTTGATCCAGTACTCTTTCTCCACCTTCTTGACATGTTCAACACATGCATGCCAGCGTGCAATGTCAATGTCACATGTACCAGTGTTGACAATGTGCTTGACATCATTCAACTTGAATGATTGATTTTTCCGGGCCACTGTACTTTTAAGGTCTCCCCAGATAAGTTCGATTGGGTTGGGATCACAGTGGTACGGCGGTAATCTCAAGACCTTATGGCCGTGTTGGCGTAGCATGTTGTCAATGTTATATGTGGGTGGAGGTTTGTTAGGTTTAATCAAAGAGTACAACTGTGGTTTAGTGGCCTTAATTGAAAATTGTATATTGTTATCTGTTAGCCATTGCTGCATATCTGACTTCTTTGTATTGGAAATTGGGCACCTATTGTTTGGATCTCGAACACTGTGATAGGGAGCATTGTCCATGACAACAAGACTTTTGTAAGGCAGAGCTGGCAACAATTGTTCTTCAACATACTGTGTGAAAACCGTTGAGATCATTTCTGCATGATAGTCCCTACAATCTGTGCTCTTTGACCGAAATACCAGATCACACGCAGGTAGGAATCTACGGTTGGAACCAGCATGAAGAACGATTAAACGTTCACCTTTGCCTGTTGGTATTTTCCTACCATCACTGGGATCAGTGGGTAGCCACTGTCTGGCAGCAGTATGGTTTGCATTGACCCAGGTCTCATCCAGATATATAGGTTCGAACCCATCCTCTCTTGCCTGCTTAATTTCTCTCAGATAGTTACACCTTATTTTCACAATATCAGATCTCTCACACATTACAAGTTTCTGGTTTGCTACCTTCTTGTACTTGTATCCAAATTTGAGCAGTAGTTTGCTTAGCATAAACCTAGAAACATTAATGTCGTGATCCTCTGCAAGGATGTGTTTTAACTTTCTTGTGGACAGGTGTTCATTTCTAGCAAATAGCCGGCGAATGACATCTCTGATGACCCTGATGTCAAAAGAATCTAACTTTGGATGCCTACCTTTTTGTACAAGGTTTTGTTTATTGGTTGTTGGTTTATTTTTCACAATTTTTAGCACGATGTTCTTTTCATGCCAAGAGCAAAAGTTGTACGTTTCATGTAATCCGACACCTTATAAATCGGTTTGCTACGTTTTCTCTCTTTAAAAAAATTAAACATATTTCTAATTAAACGTTTAGCATCATCTGAATAAGCTTTCATGATGACAGCTAGAAGTAGTCAATGTGAATGATCCAAACGGTCTATCACTGTGCAGTGCACAGGTAACTATCATGAACTGCACGTGCATTTACCTTTATGACCCAACACTGCCGCTGTTACAGGTCATTGGCTCTCTCCCTCTGCAAGCCGTCTGCGTTCTGCTGTTTATTTTGTTGACAGTTACATAGACAGATTCTTTAATACAAATGCATAAAATCGGTGATTTACAATGTGATTAGGTTGTCTGACAAAACATCCATGGCCACTTGCACAGTTTGAGATCGATTTGATCATTGGATGAAGAGATATTTACAAAAAACCTGGTCCACATGCATTTCATGCCAAACTATAAGTAAAAATCCCAGTTGCGTTGACCACTGGATTATCTGGTCCAGACTCAGTTATTTACAGACGGCCGCTATATAGCTGGCCCATGGAATATTGCTGAGTCCGTCGTTAAACAACAAACAAACTCTAAGTGTGAAGAAAAACAGTCAGATTAGCGTACAGATCCTTTGAGGATGTGGTGTAGCGTTTATGATAAAAGGGAGGTAACTCTAGGAAGTCAAACGCATGTAAAATAACATTAGAATCATAAAATCCTTCACTTGCTCTTCTATTCGAATAGGGTGTAACGTCTTCAAGTTTGTAGCACTTATGAAGGGACGATCAAGTGTGTGCGTGTACATGCGAGTTATGGCTGATACTGTACTTGAACGGCTTATGTCGATATTCTAGTGCTAGCCAACTGAGATACCATGCGCTGTTTTAACATGGGTACCGCACACAGTGACGACCAGGTGAATTACAACGGTACAAAACTATGTGATTGTAACCAGTTGCCTTAGTCCGGTATTATCACCGGTGAATTACAACGGGTACAAAACTATGTGATTGTAACCAGTTGCCTTAGTCCGGTATTATCACCGGTGAATTACAACGGTACAAAACTATGTGATTGTAACCAGTTGCCTTAGTCCCGTATCATCACAGGTGAATTACAACGGTACAAAACTATGTGATTGTAACCAGTTGTCTTAGTCCCGTAACATCACAGGTGAATTACAACGGTACAAAGCTATGTGATTGTAACCAGTTGCCTTAGTCCCGTATTATCACAGGTGAATTACAACGGTACAAAACTATGTGATTGTAACCAGTTGCCTTAGTCCCGTATTATCACCGGTGAATTACAACGGTACAAAACTATGTGATTGTAACCAGTTGCCTTAGTCCCGTATTATCACCGGTGAATTACAACGGTACAAAACTATGTGATTGTAACCAGTTGCCTCAGTCCCGTATTATCACAGGTGAATTACAACGGTACAAAACTATGTGATTGTAACCAGTTGCCTTAGTCCCGTACCATCACAGGTGAATTACAACGGTACAAAACTATGTGATTGTAACCAGTTGCCTCAGTCCCGTATTATCACAGGTGAATTACAACGGTACAAAACTATGTGATTGTAACCAGTTGCCTTAGTCCCGTACCATCACAGGTGAATTACAACGGTACAAAACTATGTGATTGTAACCAGTTGCCTCAGTCCCGTATTATCACAGGTGAATTACAAGAGTACAAAACTATGTGATTGTAGTCAGTGGCCTTAGTCCCGTATTATCACAGGTGAATTACAACGGTAAAAACTATGTGATTGTAACCAGTTGTCTTAGTCCCGTAACATCACAGGTGAATTACAACAGTACAAAGCTATGTGATTGTAACAAGTTGCCTTAGTCCCGTATTATCACAGGTGAATTACAACGGTACAAAACTATGTGATTGTAGCCAGTTGCCTTAGTCCCGTATTATCACAGGTGAATTACAACGGTACAAAACTATGTGATTGTAACCAGTTGCCTTAGTCCCGTGTTATCACAGGTGAATTACAACGGGTACAAAACTATGTGATTGTAACCAGTTGCCTTAGTCCCGTATTATCACAGGTGAATTACAACGGGTACAAAACTATGTGATTGTAACCAGTTGCCTTAGTCCCGTATTATCACAGGTGAATTACAACGGTACAAAACTATGTGATTGTAACCAGTTGCCTTAGTCCCGTATTATCACAGGTGAATTACAACGGTACAAAACTATGTGATTGTAACCAGTTGCCTTAGTCCCGTATTATCACAGGTGAATTACAACGGTACAAAACTATGTGATTGTGGTTGACACTGTGTATACACTGAGTGCCATTCAGTATATTTATTTCAGTCGTCTATGATGTCTTGTATCGTCTTATGAACGCACGCAGAACCGTTCTGTAGGTCACCAACACCAGCGGAATGTTGTCTAACACGTCAGGGCTGATCCAGGATTTTCTTCTCTTTGATGCGTTTGTTTTTAATTTAGGAAACGGAGCGTATATATGATACACTGTTATATGTTGGGTTTTGAGAGTTTGATACTTGATGTAAGTATATCAGTCTTCAACGCAAACAGATATTGATGTGGGTGTAAGGGAGGTGATTCATTTAAAGTTCACTTCTTTGAAGCGCGTGTAAAATAACATAATCCACTGCGCTTCAATCACTTCACAAACACGACCGAGATCAACTGTCAGTTTGTGAGTGAGTGTGAGATCAGCTGTGAGTTTGTGAGTGATCGCTGTAATATAACTGTCATATTGCTGACTACATGCTGTGACATAGCTGCCATATTGCTGACTACAGGTTGTGAGATGTCTGTCGTATTGCTGACTACAGGTTGTGAGATGGCCATATAGTCATATTGCTGACTACAGGTTGTGAGATGGCTGCCATATTGCTGACTACAGGTTGTGAGATGGCTGCCATATTGCTGACTACAGGTTGTGAGATGGCTGCCATATTGCTGACTACAGGTTGTGAGATGGCTGCCATATTGCTGACTACAGGTTGTGAGATGGCTGCCATATTGCTGACTACAGGTTGTGAGATGGCTGCCATATTGCTGACTACAGGTTGTGAGATGGCAGTCATATTTACACACTGTAGGTTGCAGCCCTACAAATTGAATATTGTTCAAACAGGTTGCTGTGAGGTAGGGACTAATAACATACCTCAGGTTGTATAAATGTATGTATGCATGCATGCATGGTGTGTGCATGTGCATGTTTATGGGCCTGCACGTGCATAATATTGTGGGCTCGCGTGGGCTCCGTATCCGTATCTTCACATAAACAGAACAAGTTCACAACATACGAAAGAAAATTTTCTCATAAACCACAAGAAAATCTTCTAAATCAAAACCAAGGCAGGACTAAAGATTCAACCATTTTTATTTCAGAAAAAAATTGTGCACAAAACACGAGCCACAGACGACAAGTAGGCACAGGCCTGTAATGTGCCGGCTGGGCAGTCAGACATACATGGGTTACGATGGACAAGATGTGTACATGTCAGTGGCCGATATCACCATAGGGAGGGGAGGTAGAGGGGAGGGGTACAACATCAGCTGATGTGTAGAGCCAGATGCTAGCTACATGTAAGTGTTATACCTATTGCTAAACATACACGAAAACATATTAAGTCAGCTTGGTCTTTGGCACTTGTCAATATTGTTCAAAGATAATAGTTTACCCTAGTTGCTAGATTATATTAAACAACGACAGGCGACTGGGGAGCTGTGATTAGTCAGGACTAGTGCAACGTCCTCTACAACACCATCGCCACTGCAGAGTCGCTGTTGACAACGTAGTCCTGGCCGACCACATCCACCTAACCGTGTCTCACACAGGCTGGAGAATCTAGAGGTGATTAAAGCCTACCAACTGAATGTCTACGTCGATCAACAGTCATCAGTGTTCCACACTCACACCCAGCTCCAAAATACCATTCAGTAATTTAACAATATATACTACATTCTTGATGAACTAACAGCACTGTCAAATCTTCAATTTCATTAACGCTACACATCATTTGCAAAGAGCCATATCTTTGACTAAAGACGACTACTTTGGTCCTTAGCAAATGTTGAGAGGCGTATTTCCCAATTCAATTTGTTCAGAGGATTACTTTCTTCAGTTTTATAATTGTTTCAATCATACTCTTAGTTGGGTTTTATTTTTTTCATTTCCTGTTACATCTCAAAGATCTTGTCACCTTGGAAACCATCCATATTCAAAGTGAGATATTATGCCCGTCAGTACTGCTGGCTGGGCTCTGGATGTGCGTGTAGGGACTGAAGAGTTCACCGACAATATCTACAACAAGTTCCGACCAGGCCCCGTGCCCGACATGTCATGTCAGTACACAAAGGTCAAGGTCGGTCAAATCACATAAACAGAGCACATGTCTACGGGTGACCTTGACCTACTGACGGATGCAGTGCCAGGTGGCGCTGTGGTATCACAACTGTAACGTCCACTGATACCCACCAATTATTGCTATTATCAAGATTATAACAAATTTTATTGCATGATTGTGAAGACTTCATACATTGTGCAAGATAACAATTTAAAATCTAAAATGCTAAAACTTGTTTGACCCGTTTCGTGAGCAGCTGTCTCTGGTCCCTTCAATAGCACTGAGTTGATTGCGTAGTACATTCAAAATATTTACATCCAATCATTTGATAAACTTGTATATTTCACACAAAAAATTGCTACAATCGCCCCAGTCATGACTGCACTGGCAACAAGTTCAACTAATCACTCGTAAGCTAATCGATGGTTTAATGCTTACACCGCAAAACAGGTCCTGTTCAAGGCAACAACCCCAGATCAATCAAGCCTTACTCCTAGGTAACTGTTATAAAGGGAGATAACTGTGACACCACAAAGGAGACAACTCAGTACATACTATACTATTGTGTAGTTTCTAACTAGTGGACTGGGACATTTCCCTTGTTGCAATCAAGTTGTGGGTTTTACATGCTCAAGTTAGTTGGTGTATCGAGAACAATGTCTTATTTACAAATAATGTGAATGAGTCAAGAGGTAGATAGCACAGCTTAGTTGTTGCCCTCAACAGGAGATCGTGTGGTTTAATCGTTGGTGGTTTGGGATACACTGAATAGTTGCTCCAATCTAAACAAGAGCAGTAGCAACAAGGTGGAAATAAAATCATAAATGTTCTTTGTCAAATGTTTTCCCCGACAAAACAAGATACCCTGTAGGGAAGATAACAGGGTTGTATTAGCTGCAGAGACATGTACTCTGTCTAAAACAGGAACTTAACAATAACAGTATGAAACACCTCTATACAGACTCACTCTTTAGTTCTGTACACACGAAGCACTGTAAGAAGTCATCGAGACATCCTATGTATACACGCGATCCAGGTCGCAGTCATGTGACCTTGACCTCTCCCTAGAGCTAGCCTACAGATCAGCGATGTCAGATCACACGAAGTTTGATCAGGGGAGACAACTGAGATTCCATACCCCTCATGTCAGAGATGGTGTATATGTTCTACAAATCCTAGTGATGCACTCCATACAAGACTGCAACTGGTAACTACCTGAGGGCAACTTTTCCATTTGTGCAGTGACTATGTACACTTTCCGTGACAACTAATCAGTCAATTTCAAAAGTGACACGTCTGCTCAATTAAATATGCTCCATGCCTTTCCGTGATCGAAAGTGTCGTTTAATCCTCTCAAAGACATCATGTTAATCAATACAAAGGTGCATCTTTGGATGTAACTTGCCACTGAAATGCATCACTCGCAGGCTTTGGTTTCAAAAGTTAAAATGTCCAATTCCTACCTAGTAACTAGCTACGTATCAACTTGGGACGGATGACTTATGGCAGTCTCTAGGGAACTGCTGCTACACATGTATAGCTATGTTCAGATCTGTAAGTACAACTTGTTATAACTAACACCGTACCTAATTCAACTTTGGAAAACTGATATGTCATGTAATGGGTCTGTAGAATTAAATACAAAATAATTACATCCTTTCAATAAAATATCTCTCAATAGTCAATAAGGAATAATTTAGAATGATCCAAGAGAAACTATTGCATGTTCTAGTTCATGAACAATAAGGATATCATCTCTACTATCGTCTACTCTACTCGGATCAAAATGTACAGATCAATTTTGGTCTATGTTTAACCCGTGGCCATGATAGTGCTCAGAGCAGCTACTTGTCTTTCTAGCTCGTACACACAGAAAGCGGCAGATTACTGGTGACGTGAAACTGTCTAATCTGCTAAAATGGCTAGCTTTTCTTCTTTCAATGATCAACATATGTACACCCGGATATTCCACCCAAAAAAGCTTAAATAATTATCTAAATTTAAAATCTCAAAAGGTATAGAAATTTCGATGTATCTGATGAAACATGGCTGAATGACCAATGTCATGGCGAAGCTAATTAAAACTTTGTGCCAATAATTTAAATATATTTGCTAATACAATGCCAGGGAGTACGATGTCTACAAATGTACATGCCAATAAAGAATGAGGTCATCAGATGACCTTCAGCATAACCTTGACCTTCAGTGACGGCATGACCTGACTGCGCTGATCTTCAACCGAAGCTAACGAGCCTCTCTAACGACTAACGACTATTGAACTACAGATCCTGAGGAATGTGGCCGTCGTCATGGTAACCTCGGCACAGGTCCAAATTGAAAAGACTGGACCGCTCTGTCCATGGCATTTAAATATACGAAAAATAACAACCAAGAGATGACAATCAGGGGTGCTGCCGAAGTTTCGGTAAAAACAGTAAAAATCAGTATTTACAAATTAAACATAGACTAACCAGATAAAATACTTGTAACAAACGCCTCCATCTTCAACTCTCCTTAACAATGGAGTAGGAAGGACGCTCCACACATACATCCTGTTACAACCACATCGCAATGAATATGATGCCATTTGGAAGATGGCAGTCGGACGGCAGCCATCTTGTAGGTGCTAACATTGCTTATCTAGTGAGGGGATCTAGCTAAGTAGTGACCTCTTACTTCAACGTCTACTAGTTCAACTTGTTCGTTGCGTAGTTTTTGTACATTTATAGAGACTTTTTGAATCGTGGGAGAGATCATAGAGCTACAAACTACATGGGTTTATTTACACACACAATAGTGCAAAAACAGTGAAAACCACATCAAAACCTACACTACCGTTGACACAACATCCAGGTCTGTACACAGGTAACCAACTAGTAGGTGTTATATAAGTAGAAGCAATAATTACACACATACAGTAGTCCCTGACGTTCACGTCGCTGCAGCAGCGGGAGCAGCGGTGCACGACGTAGTCCAGCTGACTGGGATCAGTCACATGACCGCTGTCGTCGTGAGGGGAGGGGGATGAATACCCTGTACACCTTTTTCCTGCCCTACCATTCCTTTAAACCATCCCATGATAGCATGCAACACCTGTATCCATATGCCATACAATTACTGTCATCAGGTTACACCAATCATCTGGTACCACCTTCGTAAGGTAACACCAATCATCTGGTACCACCTTCGTAAGGTAACACCAATCATCTGGTACCACCTTCGTAAGGTATCATCTGGTAACACCTTCGTAAGGTAACACCAATCATCTGGTAACAACTTCGTAAGGTAACACCTATCATCTGGTAACACCTTTGTAAGGTAACACCTATCATCTGGTAACACCTTCGTAAGGTAACACCTATCATCTGGTAACACCTATCATCTGGTAACCTGGTAACACCTATCACCTGGTAACACCTTCGTAAGGTGACATGCAATAGGTGGCACAGCATCTGTCCTCAACTAATGACCTTACCCAGGTTGCATACAATCACATGTAATCTTGTAAATGATCAAATCCACTCATTAAACTCAGCTTTAGCTCTAAATTAAGTAAACTGATTCCACATCTGTTGGAACTGTCCAGTCCTGAGGACTGTCAAGTCCAAGACTGAGGGCTGCAGATGCTGGGGATGTCACTGGTTTGAGGACAGGGAGCTTTTTGTCAGGAATGGTAGTCGGAGATAGAATGCAGTTTCGAGACACGACTTCCTCCAGTGGGGCGAAAACAACATAGGGAGACTTTAGGTAGTTAAGTAAAATGTCCTTCCATAAAAATAAACTCTGGCAATAATTGAAAAATAAACATTGTTAAAAATGGTAACAGGAAAAAAAGTAGAGAAATAATTGATCTTCGATTGTTCGGAACTTCAAGCGATGGAAGATGAAAACACAGGTTTTGGACAAGTGGTTGAAAAACATTTCATAAATATTTCGACTTCATTCGCAGTTGTGAAATGTCACGGCATAAAAATAAAACGTCTCGTAATGAATTTATATGGTGGGATTTCTAAAAAAATAAATTGTTAAACGAAAAAGCAAAAAATAGCTACATTGTAAACAGTCATAATGCAAAATAGCGATTGAGGAAGATAAATCTATGAAGTGTAAAATTGAACTGAGACGACGCCATCAAGGTTGAGAATCACACAATATGTCCATGTTTGTAAACAACCATTAAAACAACTGCTAAAATAGTATAAGTATGGACCTGCCAATTTGAGTAAAATTCGAATATTATACATGCCAAATTATAATATACACTGCATAAACAAGGGCGACGCCCACCAACATGAAGTAACAGTTTCATCATAACAACTTTATACAATTGTATTGCTATCAGTGTAAATTTGTCAAAAATGTAGCTTACTAATTAAAAACATCTAAATAATGTTTGAGGTGAAAATTCTTCCTTCCTACTCTACAATCTAACTGTGCAAGCCCGAAGGCTTAATGCAGGGGTCGTTAATACCTAGTCAACAGTAACCTTCATAAGGAAGTACTCGCTGTGGAGTCTGGCAACAGCCAATCTAAATCGACCGACGGTGCCATCTCGCGAAAAACAAGCCAGCTAATGCTAAAAATAAATACATTAACATTTCTTTTAAAAATCCATGAAAATATAAGATCTTGGTTTTAATGTCATGAACACAATAAAAATTGGTATAAAAAACAAAATAAACAAATGTTAACTGGTAATCTACATCAGCATATGTATGTACGAGCTCAGATCACGAGCCACGTCAGCGTATGAATGACGGAGCTCGGCAATATGTCTACAATGTCTACAGCTAACTACATCTACACAACATTTATAACATGGACGTCAGACAAGTTAAAAACAAGTCAAAATTAGAAAATAAACCAATAAGAGGACCCCAAAATGGGTATTTCACAATGAAAACCAGAGGCAACATCATTAACCTTACGCAAAAATATTTACAATACCACTTATGACAATGAACAATACGTATGACATGAATAGTATAGGATGACCTCAAAGTCAAGTCGTCATAGTGACGAGAGTTGCATCAGGCCTTGGCAACAGTGTCTTGGTCGGAGCGACATCGTCCACATGTTGTTGCGGCCGGTGAAGACTTCAGTCTTTCACCTCAAAAATTCTGACCAGTCAGCATGGATGCTCCAAAGCTTGGCTGAAAGGGACATAGATAACAGGTGAGCTACAGCAGAAATGCCTGAGAACAGCTTGTTCCTAAATGCAATTCACATGATACCAGTTGATTAAAATGTTAACAATGAATTTGACTACAAGAATATGTACATCAATCTAACCTCTAATTCATGTAAACTGTAGGATATTCACAAAAATCATTTACATTTCAAGGAAATTGTTATCTGGATTGTTGATTAAAAGAATTAATACCAAATATCTTGTCAGTATTTTGTTTTGGATTTTAAAAAAACCAAACAACTTATATGAACATTTTTCAACTGCCACAAAATGTTTTCTATCTACAAATTACCTATTGAATGGAAGCAGTATAGTCACTGGGATCAAGCAAGGGAGACTACTCTAACACACATCCTACTTCAGGGACAGACAACCCATACTCAAAAGTCTCGTGAACATGTAACCCAAAAAAGAATGACTATTTTTGTGGATATTTATTGTGAAACACTTTGCTCAGTCTTCACTACAACATAATATCCTCCAAATATTCAAGCTCAGTATATTAAGCATATCACTGAAACTTAGTTCAATAATTCATGAACACTTAATTTACACACAATAGCTTATCACATTTAGCTGTCAATCCAAATTTATATATTTTGTAAGCCCAAACTAGTTGATATCAACCTCTGTTATTTTGTCATCTGTCCCATGATAGGATGTGTGTATATACCATGACATGCAGGGGAGATAATCATAAAATTAAGGGAGATAACCCAGGTGTGCTAGTGTTTGTTTAGAATTGGCAAGTTCTGTTTACTCTACACTATAGCGCAAAACTCATAACTTCGTTGAAGCGAGAAAGTATGGTTTCACACTGCTCGGAACAGTATTTCAGTCGCATCACAGCGTATATAGAAAAAATAATTAAGGCAAGCTGATATTTGAAGCCCAAATCTTAGGTCTGTGGAATGCCAGGGGATAAACCTCAACACCATTCATTGCAGTGCCTCATGCACTCTTACTTGATTTCATGTACAGGTTAAAGTCCAACAAATGCATGCAAGTTGGTTCTGACTACTCTAGTAGTGACTGGTTGCTAGGCTACAGGATGAGATCATCCTGGCATATAGTACCTGGTAGGAGCGACACCTCAATGGTAGCCATTTTGGAAGCTTGCCGCAATCAGAGGCCCCTGGGGACAACAACAGTTGGTACATACAGTAAACGTACAGTAAAGGTACAGTAAACGTACAGTGAACCACAGACACACAGACATTTGACACCCAACACACCAGCAGCTAACACATAGTGCTGAGTCTGTGCACAGATCTAACCCCTCAACATGTATTGCTAGGTTGTATAAAATTGGACAATTATCACAATACATTTCTGAGGTAAGGACAGGTGTATTTGGAAATTCGCATTTATCAAAAGTTCATCGACTCATTTTTAAGTCAGTATAAAAAAGAGAGAATAAAGAGCAAGTTCATGTTTAGAAGCCGAAAATTTGGGTTATGATTTGGCCACATGAAAATACTGATTCAATTCCGTTCAATTTTCAACCGAAACATTTCATAGTTCATACTTTTTACAATCTGAAAAGGGACCTGACATGAAGAGATTCTGTGTCAACCATTTGTTCCGTCATGCCCCAAGAAACAGCATCAGTACCAGAGGGAGACAGTGCCCCCTGTGCTCCTGATACTAGTGCAAGACTCTAGACAGTGCCCCCTGTGCTCCTGATACTAGTGCAAGACTCTAGACAGTGCCCCCTGTGCTCCTGATACTAGTGCCAAGACTCTAGACAGTGCCCCCTGTGCTCCTGATACTAGTGCCAAGACTCTAGACAGTGCCCCCTGTGCTCCTGATACTAGTGCCAAGACTCTAGACAGTGCCCCCTGTGCTCCTGATACTAGTGCCAAGACTCTAGACAGTGCCCCCTGTGCTCCTGATACTAGTGCAAGACTCTAGACAATGCCCCTGTGCTCCTGATACTAGTGCCAAGACTCAAGACTCTAGACAATGCCCCTGTGCTCCTGATACTAGTGCCAAGACTCTAGACAGTGCCCCTGTGCTCCTGATACTAGTGCCAAGACTCTAGACAGTGCCCCTGTGCTCCTGATACTAGTGCCAAGACTCTAGACAGTGCCCCTGTGCTCCTGATACTAGTGCCAAGACTCTAGACAGTGCCCCCTGTGCTCCTGATACTAGTGCCAAGACTCTAGACAGTGCCCCTGTGCTCCTGATACTAGTGCCAAGACTCTAGACAGTGCCCCTGTGCTCCTGATACTAGTGCCAAGACTCTAGACAGTGCCCCCTGTGCTCCTGATACTAGTGCCAAGACTCTAGACAGTGCCCCTGTGCTCCTGATACTAGTGCCAAGACTCTAGACAGTGCCCCTGTGCTCCTGATACTAGTGCCAAGACTCTAGACAGTGCCCCCTGTGCTCCTGATACTAGTGCCAAGACTCTAGACAGTGCCCCCTGTGCTCCTGATACTAGTGCCAAGACTCTAGACAGTGCCCCCTGTGCTCCTGATACTAGTGCCAAGACTCTAGACAGTGCCCCTGTGCTCCTGATACTAGTGCCAAGACTCTAGACAGTGCCCCCTGTGCTCCTGATACTAGTGCCAAGACTCTAGACAGTGCCCCCTGTGCTCCTGATACTAGTGCCAAGACTCTAGACAGTGCCCCCTGTGCTCCTGATACTAGTGCCAAGACTCTAGACAGTGCCCCCTGTGCTCCTGATACTAGTGCCAAGACAGTGCCCCCTGTGCTCTTGATACTAGTACCAAGACTCTAGACAATGCCCCCTGTGCTCCTGATACTAGTGCCAAGACTCAAGTGACGCTCTTGGACTAAACAAAAGAATACGAGTGATCTGCTTCTGGTGTATTGGGTGTTTCAGTACATCTCATCAACTCCGAACTGAAGTGTTCTCGAAACACTGTCGGACAATGTAATATTTATCCCCACATCATGTTTCTGAACACTCCACACCACCACCATTCAAATCACACTGGCTGAGATTGGTGAAAGCACAATGGAAAAATCAAATAATGGTGCAGGGAATTTATTAAACTATGTTATAGAAGATCTGTAAATCCATGGCTCCCAGTTAGCAGCCTGACTTGAGGAATGAGACTCAGATTCACGAAGTTACAAAAATGTACACAAAAATAACATTATCACAGAAAAATGGCTTTGTCAGAATTCTCAAACCCATGTCTGCTTTTGTTAATAAGCAAGTGAAGCTGCACATCCATGTAATGACTTACCCGACTGACGGCAATGTTGTGCCCAAAAGCCGAGGGTTGAGGGCTAGTGGCCTGAACATAGCTCAGGGCCTCCTGTCCGGAGGTGTACAGATCTATAGGTCCAGGGCTGTTAGCCGGGGGAAACGAGCGACTGCTTGGCGAAGTGGCTGTTGGGAACGCCTGGGCGCCAAAGTTGTTGATCATAGCAGCTGTCGCAGCTGCTGCTGAAACAAATAACAAAATAGCAAACATCGTCTCCCTCCCAAAATATTCTAGGCCATGTGACACCTGGAACAGGAAGTTCGGCCAATCGCTGGTCTGCAGACTGCGTCAACACTGGTTGTGTCCGATCTCGAGTTGATCAACATCTCCTACACGAGGAAAGTCCGGCACAGCAATGTCAAGGTCGGACAGTTTTCACTATTTCATTGGGGATGATGTACTCGTAACAAGTATACATTAGCTGTAACAATATTTATAAAAATGTGTTGAATAACCAGACATGTTTTCTGTAGGATCGGTCCAAGCTGCCCATGTCTGCTTCTGTGATGCTAAGTGTTTAAGTGAGTGAGTGAAGCCTGGTCACTATATTGCGTTAACATCTACAAAGAAGTCCACAACAGATTTGTTGTGTCTCTACGCTTACATCCATATTTCGTTGGAAGGACTGTGGAACTAATGAGCGCATGTCCTATAACATTCAGAGTGTGTAATAATCTCTGTAAGACGATCTCCAGGTCATTCCGTGTGTGTTCTCCGTCTGTAGAACAATCTTGTCTGCATGTTCGTGTCTACTCGGGGATCAGCACAGACACAACTACGGATACACAGATCTTCATACACATCTGCCTATCACATGTTAATTTTAGAAGCATCATCTTACACTATCTCAATTAACTTCAATTTTGACTGGAACAAAAGAGAGCAAAAATAGGCTTTAAAGAGTCAAAAATCCAAATTGTGTTCAAACTTTATCACAAATTCGCATAATTTTCAGCAATGGATATTAGTTTATTCAGCATCTCCAGAATATGACTTTAACACTTCATGACAACCTTGAGGTACAAGAATACTGAAAAGGCTGACACAGCTAGCCAATATTACCCCCATCCAAAAGTATGAAACAGACCAAGGGACTAGTGTTGTTGTGTATGTGCTGTCCGCTATGTAAAACCAGAAGGATGTACACGCTCCACCTTCAACATTCTTGTGATTCAATTTTGAGTCATCGTCGGCCAAAATCTCCCAAAACTGTTGGAATGAAACACAATGATGAATATTGAAGACAGACAAGTACGTCTTCATCCAGATGACGATGAGATTGGCATGGTACCTCCTACTTGTATAAGCTGCAGAGCTAACCACAGAGATATAGGAGACCTACTTCCTTCTTCCGAGTGATTTCTACATCTAGTGTTTCTGGCTACAGAAGGACAAGGAGCAGACAGACCGTACAGTAAACATAGCATGCATGCAAACAAGCTGGGAGCAAAACACTCAACATGGCAACAGGCATATTGTTATCCCCAGGGATAGTATTTTTAAAAAAGCAAACAATTTTCACATAATTTTGAATAGTTCATCTGAACAAACATGTATATCACTATGACCGAACCCGCGAAAAAAATATTATTCCAAACCTTGAAATGTCATTTAAAATATGCAAATTTATTAAAATATGCAAAATTTTAAAATACATCATAAGTTTCTGTTTCCCCAGCAACTGCATTATCTAGACAAAAGGGTAATACTTACTGATGTCAACACCATTGTTTAAATTCACATTTAGTCACGTAAGGACCATGCTGACACCAGAAGGTACTCGCTAACATATATGCGCAAATGATCATGACGACTACCACAAGTATTGAAACACGAATTCATCTGTAACAAAAAATCTTTTTGGCAAGTTCCACAAGTTTCATATCAACTTATTCATGATTTCTTTTTCAAATTTACTTCACTACGGATGAGATTATTACAAAAGACAAGCATGTTAAGATGAGCGACTAGCTGTCAAGGACAATATGGCTGGAAGTACCCACCTATTCCAGAACTACGATGCAGGGAACCTGGGTCACGGTGGATGGGCGAGCTCGATATAGGAATGGGCGAAGGCTCACTCCGTTGGATGCCAGCCGCAGTCAGCTGACTGGGAGGGCCAGCACCAAAGTCAGCGTAAATGGCCGGGGAGGTGGTTCGTTCACCAGGGGTGGCGGGGACAGGCAAGTAGCCATAACCAGGGAAGCCTAGCAGGACAACAAGAAAATACTTCAATTTGATTGGTCCAAAAATGGCTTCAGTTATTTCAAACAAACAAAAATCTTTCTTTTTGTCGAAGAAAGACCTTTAAGATTTTTAAAGACATTTCATCAGTTTCAAAGAATGAAAAGTCCTTCTTGTATACTGAAGAAAGACCTTACATTGGAATCAAGTTTTTGATTTTTGATTTAACATATTGGCTTCCCTGGGCTGGTCCAGCAGTCTAGACAAAATCACAGCACACTAATTCTACATCTACACAACTACAGCCAATCAGATGAGGCCTTGCATGCATCAGGTGGCTACAACCAATCGCATCCACCCATGCATGCATGAAAGTTTGACCATGCAGGTCAAACTAAAAATGGCGACATCATCATAGCTTTGTGATGAGAGTAGGCATATTATTCTAGTGAGAAATTTTGAGATTTGAACAAGGATCATGATACCTAGTAGAATACATGGTAGCATAATATTGGCTTGAAAATGAGCCGGATTTTTTAGCAGACGACATCATGCAGACAGTCGTCAGTTCTCTATGCTACTACAAGCAGGCAGTGAGGTGTGCGTGACAATACCAGACATGCAGGGGACGCAACTCCAGGGAAACCACGACTGGCAGACCACCAAAATTGGATTTATTTCACAATTACCCAGTTACAAGAGCCATTGGTTTTTAATGGCAAAAGCACATGGGAAGGTGTTAAACATTGAACACATCTTGTTAAATTACAAATCAGTATTTACAAAATCAACACAATATTGATAATAACAATGTACAATGTGATCCTGAGCTCATAAATAACATGAGATAAAAGCTCGTACAAACACCTCAAAAACAGTAACTTGACAAAATTTGCAGCCAAATTTTGTCAAATTTGAAAGCTATCATTTTGAAAACAATATAAATGGTATGCAAGAAGTGTGCAAGAAAGTTAAAACTACTATACAACGGTATTTAATGACACCACCATGTACCATGGCACCCGGTTAATGAGAAGCTGTAAGACTATTGGCTAGCTAGGCGGGTGATACACACATATATGGCACATCACACAAGTGTTCAGTATTCAAACATAGGGAACGCATTAATATCACCACCATATGATCACACCAAGGCAAAATAGAATGATAATCTTCTAGGGGCAGTTCTGTGACATGAAAAAAAGACTCCTACTTTCATGAAACACGTCCCAGAACCAGGCATGCTTCTTCATGGCCGAGACAATTCGAACAGGTCAAGTTCAAGGTTTAGTTATAGGGGTCAAGTTCAAGGTCAGTTTCAGGGTTCAGGAACTGTTACTGAAGATGCCAAAACCATTCACAGGAACATTAAGAAAATTCCTTGAAAAAAATAATGGGGGAATTTAAATGGGGTGATAAAAGACACACTGTAATGTGCAACAAATAAATTTGTGCAAGATCAGACTCTGGCCAAGACAAAAGCAAATCAACTGGTTTAAAACAGTAAAGCTTAAAACATAACGTGCAATGCAAACACATCTTCCCATGAGGGCATGTTAGTCAGGTCTGGCACAGAAGACCGGCCAATCACAACACCTCTTACAAACCACTAAGGCAAAACTGCAACCAGCTAGAGTGAGACTGAGAAGGTAAGACTGCAGAGGCGGCTTACCCGGTGATCTACCGGTAATTGCACCAAGATATGAGTCGGGGGAGACACAAGCAGTCACTGAACTACGGGATGTAGGCGCACTACGTGCCACGCCCGCTGGACCAAGACTGAGGGCAGCGGCAGCAGCAGCTGTAGTGTTCAATCCTGCATGTGACAAATAAACACGTGTAACTAATAAATGGCTGTTAATCACCTCAAAAATCGCCTTGCAAACAAACAAACAGCCTCAATAGAAACAACTCATGCAAACACTACTCGTCACTCTAAGAAGGAGGGCATGGGCTGTGGACTGATTCGAGTTGGCATTATGCAACAGGAGGTACAATGAAGGGAGGTAATCCATTGTTGACCAAGGTCGGACACAGAAATCACAAGGTCAAGATATAGTGCCAATGAAACTCTTTATTCAAAAATTCATTCAATCCATCACAGCTGATGAATGGTGATGTGAAGAATGTAGCATGGTCTATAGGGACTTCTCTACTCTGGTAGTAACCTCATCGAATGACCAGCCGACAAGGTCAAGGTCGGCAGATGGCAACCTCCCTCGCTCGCTCACTTGCGTACGTATGTTCAGTCACACGAATACCCACAATGTTTGTATGTCTAGGCTTCTGAGATGGGCTAGACATTAGCACTTACATGATCTTGGCACAGAAAGTCATATAATCCAGAACAGAGCACCATGCGACTGGTAGACTACCAATGGCAGACATCTTCAAGAAGAAGCCATGAGCCAGGGATACAGTTGGCGCTTTTGTCTTTCCACTTAGATATAGGACATGGATATTATGTAACTATTCTGCAGAAAAGTCAGACATTCTTTCGGGAAGAAAACGGCAAAGGGCGTAGGTCATCCCAGCTGCAATATTATGCTGAATTTGTGCTGCCATCAAAAAAGCATTTTCCACATTAGATTATTGAAACAAGGGAGATAACTGCTACAGAACAAACAGACAGGAAGAGCTAAAGCCTGTCTACCAATCCCATGGTGCATCTGGTGTACAGCATAATTCTCCATATTCAAACACAACAAGTACAACAACAGTTGTGGATACTCCACATATATTTACAATAAAAGATTAATTTCTTAAGACTTAAAGATCTCAGTTTAAAACTTTTGCCATGTTAAAATAACTTACATTCAAAAATAGGGTAAATTAGGCTGCCGGAATCAGATACGTCATAAATGTAACCCTGATCGCGTTGTTCCGGCAGATGGAGGTAAGGGAAAAACAGAACACAATAGTTAATAATGAATACTGAGTGAGGATGACCGCCTAAACATCTACGTCTAGCTACACCCGTCGAAGCCACACACCTAACCAGAGAGCTGCCATGCAAAAGTCACAAGGTAATTTCAGGCTAGCATCTCGACAAATAAACACGCAAAGATTTGCCATTTTCGACAGACCGCTGTTCACGATCGTGATGGTGTAATGGGTTCTGGTTATGCAGCTAGTTAAGCCTAGGTTATAGTGGTAGCGACGTTTCGACCTATTGGAAGCTGTGCAATACACAACACTACATTTTTACTACAATCCAACTGATGGCCACTACATCCTTAAACCCCCTCCAGATCAAACAGACTTGCCCTTTGTGGTGTCACTAGCAATGGTAAACCAAGACTGAGTGGACTCAGGGTCAGGTCTATTTAACTTTGCAGGGGTGAGAGGATACTTAGTAACAATATCTACACAATTATGAGGAATATTATTGCATACATTAAAACTGCCGATTTGGCACAGAGTGAGTGATACCTAGACTTGAATATAGGACTACGATACATAACAATAAAATGGTAACACATATCACCACGACTATCACTGTTCGATTCTGCATGGCCTGCCTTGAAATGTGTTCAAGGGAGGTAATTATTGCTTCATATTGGTAAACATACTGGGTTTATTAAGCAGTGGCACGAATACATAAATGATCGTAAGTACCGATGACTTGACAAATTTAATTATTTGTGAAAACCACAGGAAAAATATAGTACCCTGAAAATATTCTTTGTCACAAATGTCCTTTGGATGACTTCGTCTTAACATTCACAATGAGGATGAGCCTGTATGTAGCATAGTAGATGTAACCAGAGACTACTTGGAGGAAAACTAATTGTGGTTAAAATATGTGTATCAAAAATAGCAAATTGTAGTAAAACCACAGGACATGGGTTTCAGAATTCCATATCACTTATCAATGAACAGGTATTTAATGTTTTGAGAATTTTTGTTGATTGCTCATCTAGTGTGTCACACCCAGTGGATGAAGGGACATCAAGCTCCAATATTGGCTCCATCGCTGGCTCCAATACCAGTTCAAATGCTGGCTCCTTGAGTAGGACAATCAGAGGAATGCCATGTATCCAACTGCTCGGGTTGGAGATAACAGTATTTTTCCTACTTCAAAATGTCTAATTTTAAATCTAGTCATCGTACAAATGGATGATAATTTGGAATAGTCATGAACTCGAACTAACTTGCTAACATCCGATTGGCCAATATGTCTACATCCTAGGACCTATCCAGTAAACTGCCTACTCTCCGAGAATCTACATGAAAGTGAGGCTGCCAATGACTGGGCGTATCAGGACAGTCGATTGGTGGGATGGACGTCCGGCACAGCCGGAACGTTGGAGACGGGTATGTGTGAAGGACACAATGTTGTAGGCACACCGTCTTCACAGAACACATACAATCCTATGTACATTAACAGAGTCATATAGTGCATGCAGTCTGGGCATCGGTAGCTACTGAACAAAGTCAGACTGACGAGGGTCACGTGACGTCCTTCAACGTACGAACCACTCATCAACCTGACTAAGAAAAAAAGAAAAGAATAGGCCAGTAACCTTTTCATCTATAATAAATAGATCTAAACAATATTCAGACGATCAAGAACCAAATCATCTACTTTTGACGAGGTTATCTGGTATTGTCATTGGAACACATAGAGACTCAGATTTAACGAGATTCAGTATTTTGGAGTCAAAAATCAAAGCCAAATTGACTACAGATCAAACACAACCAATTATAAACAGTCTTAGCCTTCAATGGCTACCGTAAAATGCCAAAATAATAAAAATATACAAAAGGTTCATTTACATCAAGACAGTAAAGAATAGGCGTTTGGCACAATATCTGACTCTTGTATCAGAGAGTGCAGGAAACACTGCCAGACCTTCAACACGCCATCAACCATACCCACAATGCATATCCACTTCCTGCTCTATATCGGCAGGATTTGCGCAGATGAGAATAAATGTAAAAATTAATAAATAGTATATTCAAAATTTGCAATATAAAGATATAAATTGCATAAATTAGCTTTTGCTTCAATATTGAAACAGTTTTGATCAACACGAATATAGTCTAGTATCACAGTTGGGAGAACCCTGAGGGACAGCGTTGATAAAATGCCACGTTTTTATCACAAAGGCCTCTCCATCGTATCCCTTGATTACCGCTTGAGTATTTTAATTAGTCTGATCACAGCAAGCCATGGACAACAGAGAGAATTCAACCTTATTTGGCGTTGGGACAATCTTAAAGCAGCGCAAATTTTGGCAAAAGGGGTAGTATAATTAAACAGGGTTAGTCTGATGGAGCGTTGAAGGTCTCCCGAGGTCGTCTGGATTGGTCTGTGCTGACTGTTCGTTCGTTCATCGGGAACGAGATCCACGTTCAAAGGACGACCATTGACTCAACGTATGGACAACATCGCCGGGTCCATCTGGTTCCGTCTTCCTCTCATCCCGAGTTGATATGTCTAAAAATCGTCTTGCATAAAGAACAGTCGCACCTTCCACATATTGCTCTGTGCCGAGCAGCACGGCGGTCAGCCACAGGCCAACAACCCGCTGCCTTAACTAGGCCATATCTAGAATCCTAAATGAGACTCTGGGTACCACGACGCCAGTTGCAACAGCTCCATACCTGTTGTCATCCCGGGGTAGTAGTACCCCGCTGGGCTGAAGGCAGGGAACCCTCGGCCATAAGCAGCTGCTGCAGCAAACCCAGGGAAGCCAGTAGGAAGGTAACCTGCAGGGAGAGAGGAAACATGTCACTACACGCCGAAATGACACACGCGCTACACAACACGCACAAACATTTAGAACAGACATTACTTCAAATCCATATTTATGTTTTAAGTTTGAATCTTTGTGTTAACGGTTAATGGATAACTGACACGAATAATGGTTGATTAATATATCGTTTTGTTATTAATTACGCAACAAACCTGTGCAGTGTCAACCAGGACACTGCCAACACAGTAGCAACAGAAACATGCACTATATGCTTGTTCTTCAAGACTTGAGGAAGTTGGAAGGCTATTCTAGGAGGAGGTTAGACCAGTCACTACCTGTATCGTCATGCTTGTCTCGACGGCATTACATAAACAGGGTTGTTATTTCACAGGCCTGACCACAGCTCTTGTGGCTACGTTCATGCAAGTTCCAAACTCAATGCTACATTCCGTAATATTTCCCTAACAACACACAATCAAACAAGGGGAATATCTACTATGGCTGCACATATTCTCATTACAATCATACCAATGCAGCAGTTAGAAGGTCTATGCACCATGCAAGTCAGTATCAAATTAAATTCATAACTGTATACAGACGATGGCATTATCCATTACTTGCAGATTAATAACAACACTTTGAAATGATGACAGTATCACAATCGAATGGTTTCTGGGACAAAGGGTTGGAGAGTTAAGATTAAGTATGTACACAGGCAGGGATCCGATAGGCAGTAGAGATTCAGGCACAGATTGTGACATATGCATTGTCCCGCAAGGCAATCGGCATGGCAACGTTAAGCAGTCAAAGTTGGAAACAGAACTGAAGAAATACATGCAGCTTGAGTCCCGAGTGGAGTCATGCAGGTCACCCTCGGTCCTACCTCTTCTCTCTACACTCGTAATTCTATACACACATGGTCTACAGATGGTCAAGGAAGTATAGTTATTAAATGAAAAAAAAAACATACAAAAAAAATATAATCAAGCAACACGCTAACTCGACTTTACCAACTGAAATAATATTGGCTGTTGGTTGTTTGTAATGATCTCCTTCAAAAGTTTCTCATGTTTCAGAAGTGAGATAGGTGTGGCGTTTCCATGGCAACGATTCACACGTGTGAAAAGCAGAAGCCGTGGACACCGAAACAATCATGCATAGCAAGACATAGAACATGCAGTTATCTCCCTTTCGACAATCTTCAAGTAAGTTACATTAAGCATGCTCCAATGGGATTCATGTAAGTAGTTAAAGAGCAGCATGCTCTAAGACCAATAGGTTTGAAATAACAATGGAATAACTAGTCATAAATGTTCTTCAAGAGAAATTTCTTTGTCAAAATATCATTAAATGAAAGGAAAAGTCTATGAAATGTTTCCTAATAAAGAAACTTGAATGGTAGACAGGAATTTAGGGTTTTACAATTGAAGAGTAGAAATGATTGATACTCTAAACATGAACTTGACAGAACAGTTATACAGTTAGAAGCAGGCATAAGCACAAAGCATTAGCAAAAGCATTGGCATACAAACATACAGAAATGGTTAGCGTGTGAAAATAGACGGTTAATCCGAGTGTCGACAGTGGAAAGTGGCATGCACAGGTTGACATATGGATAGGTAAGCAGAGAAGAAGCAAGCAGAACAGGGAGCAGCTTGGGAGCTTAGCAGGGTAGGGGTTGGTGGACGCTTGCTCGCTCTCGCTTGCTTGCTGGCTTGCTTGCTCGGCCAAAAGTGCAACTTACACAGCTCCGGCAGACCGACAACATCATTGGGAATTTCCCATACGACCTCTCCTTCTTCAGTCACTACAGAATCATTAGAAAAAAGGGAAACAGTCTTAATGGCAGTAGAGCACATAAGCACACTGGTTGTCAGGACAGGAATGTGTGGCCAAGATGAGCACAACAGGTTCATGGCCTAAGACTTGATAGTAGTGCACAATATGACAGACAAATTCACTGGTCAACATACTCCACTGGAGGAGGTTGAATGGCTGGTAGGGCTGGATATCGGCCAATCACTACTGATGTACTTACGTACGTACAAACGGCTATTACATTCTGGCTACAAGGTTCGTGGTAAGAAAACAAGTCAGAAACTCAGAACAATGTCTGCTGTGAAATATGGTGTGTATAAGCGAAGTGGCTGGCATGTGTTTAGAAGAGGATGGACATTGTGCCCCTTGCACCTTTATTTGGCTCTTAGTGAGCGTGCCAGTAGTAGTAGGAACAAATCTACTTACAGAGAAAAAACGCCATGTCTAATACGTACGTAGGAGTACAAGAGAGTAGTCTCCCTTGTGTAAACCACCGCCACCAGTGTTACCATGACTACCATGCTAGAATTAACATATGGCTCTTCTAAACAACAATTTCCCGGTGATGAAGACTACACAAAATCACGTTGCTAACTTTAGTCTAGGAAAAAACTTCTATGGCTATGTTTCATCTAAGTAGCATGCAAAACTGGTTGCCATGGAAACAGAGGCCAAAGGTCACTGGTACAAGGGGATGATGTCCAGAGGTGCAGACAACAACAGCGGTACCTACCATAAGCTCCCCGAGCCAGGCCACGCCCCCTTGCCAGTTGTGTTGGCAACATAACCTCTTTAGGTTGGGCCTTTTTACACTCAACCTGAAAGAAAATCAACAAAAATTGCCATCAAATTATGCCACAAACAGCAATTTACAAAATTAGAATCGTACAAAAAGATTACACTGACAAAAAATCTTCGGAATTAACATGAAAGTGACGGGCCCTTGCCATAATCCTAATGCTAAAAGCAAAATTCAGGTGGACAGTAAGCAAAGACTTAAAGAGTTGCATGACTCGAGCAAAAGCAAATTTGGACCACTCTTAAATAATCGTAGTATCCTTTAGTTCTTTTGAAATCATAAAAATAACAATTCATTAACCATTTTGACCTAGTCAATAAAATTATGAATAATTCAACACAACAATTCGCAACAACCAAGTTAACAAGAAGTCTGCTCATGGAAAATAAAGTCTTGACAAACAGGAGTTATCTCCCTTGCTCTACCAAACGCTTCAGTCAAATGATGACTCACCATTTTCTGGTTGATTTCATGGAAATGTATTTCACAAATTTTTTCTACTACATCCTCTTGTTCAAACGTGACGAACCCAAAACCTGAAAAGATAAAAGATCAAAATAAACAATCTATCATATCTTCTGTCATGTATATGTCTATATCCAATATCATCTCTTTAATAAACAGTTACTTTTTGATGTTCCTGATATTTTCGCAGGAGTAAACATTAAGAAAAATGTCACTGATTACATTTAATGCCAAGATGAGCATCAAGCAAATGACTTGACGCTGTTTTCAGAGTTTTGACAATAACGAGAAGTCTGTTCCTCGCTGAGATAACACAATGTGTTGTTTAGATCTACATGTCATAAATCTGAATACTCAACATATGGTACATGGCCTAGTAACTGATATACACCAACAGTACAACTGATGACATCATGGCTTGCTAACAAAATAAACAAGATGGCAATTCCAGAGTTGTCTGTGAGAAGTACATGGTAAATATATCAGGTTGTGTTCTTCCCATAGGACACATGGCATGGAAAACTGCAAGTTATACCATATGATGTGGATGAATACTGCATGTTATAACACCTGGTGGGGCTTAGTATGACATGTTATAACACCTGGTGGGGCTTAGTATGACATGTTATAACACCTGGAGCTTAGTATGGCTGAATATTGCAACTTGCATGGTATAATGCAAAAGAATGGAAGAGCATATTGAAACACATGTTATCAAACAGCATGCTGTTTGGTATGTTATCAAACAGCATACTGTTACTCATTGGTATGCTATCAAACAGCATACTGTTACTGTTACCCATTGGTATGTTATCAAACAGCATACTGTTACCCATTGGTATGTTATCAAACAGCATACTGTTACCCATTGGTATGTTATACAGCATACTGTTACACATTGGTATGTTATCAAACAGCATACTGTTACCCATTGGTATGTTATCAAACAGCATACTGTTACACATTGGTATGCTATCAAACAGCATACTGTTACTCATTGGTATGTTATCAAACAGCATACTGTTACACATTGGTATGTTATCAAACAGCATACTGTTACACATTGGTATGTTATCAAACAGCATACTGTTACACATTGGTATGTTATCAAACAGCATACTGTTACACATTGGTATGTTATCAAACAGCATACTGTTACACATTGGTATGTTATCAAACAGCATACTGTTACACATTGGTATGCTATCAAACAGCATACTGTTACACATTGGTATGCTATCAAACAGCATACTGTTACACATTGGTATGCTATCAAACAGCATACTGTTACACATTGGTATGCTATCAAACAGCATGCTGTTACTCATTGGTATGTTACATTGGTATGTATAGCATACTGTTACACATTGGTATGTTATCAAACAGCATACTGTTACACATTGGTATGCTATCAAACACCATGCTGTAACAGACAGTGTACTACAACACACTGGCATATTATCAAACACCATCTAGTTACAGAGGTCAGCATAATCTCAGACAGTATACTATAACACAGTAGTATATTGACAGACAACAGCATAGTAGAACCCAGGAGCATGTTTTAAGACAACGGGAACACATGAACTCTTTTTCAACAGCCAAACTACTTCGATAGTATTCTCATCATTGGGTGATAATCAACTCAACATTATCTCGTTGACTCAAGAAAGAGAAGAGTTGTTGTGATGATTATCTCAGAGCAGGAATGACGCTCTATTTTATCAGCAGCTATTGAAGAAGGTGATGGGGGGAGGGGGTGGTGAAGACGGAGCTGAAACACCCTCATCGATCAGAAGAAACAGCAAGTCCCATCAGCTGTCCTCTGCAGCAGCTTCATCCTCAACATGGACATCAGCCAGCACCGGCAGAAAACAGGCAATGCCAATACATAGATACAATCACACATTTCAACACACTTAAGCCGTACTCCATGATTGGATATGATTGGGTGCTTCTCTCAGGCACACACATGCCATTAAAAGCCCTGAACAAGATCCATACCAAGATGGTTTACCCTGGGGCATACAGGGACTGCGATGTTCCACCAGGAGCTGCTGTTGCCGCCACTGTAGCCACCGATGTGGCCAGACCACTATCAAGTTGTCATTTCCCAGCAGCCTTTGCTGTTTTACTACCCATGTGTTAAATAACGACCTCCACTATTTCCTCGACTCTCACTCATGCCGGCATAGACCATGCTCACGGTCTGTCATCATTGACTTTCTAATTGTGTCCACTGTGCTGGGATCTAACCAAGCAAAAAGTGGAAGCCGGTGTTGTTTGATATGCCTATTATCCTCCTTCGTGTAGGCGGTAGGCTCCTGTCAACCTGCCTTCAGATGGTGTACTGTATCCTCCGACAACATTAGCCATTCTCTTCAAGCCATTATTTGACATTTATGCTTCTTGTGCACAAGCGTCCCTAAAACATCACTCACAAAAGGAACATCTCATAGAATCGGTGTCATTTCTCAATCCTTTTTCCATGCAGGGAACATTGAAACATTTAAGAATGCAAGATCGTTTTCGATCATGAGCAAACTGAGTGGGTGAGAATATTCAATTTGTTTCAATTTAGACAGAACCACTGCCACATTAAATGACAACGCTCAAGGCAAGAGAAAATTTCTCCGCATTTCATTTGTACACTTTAAGGAGTCGTGTCATGCAATACGATCATCAATCCAAAGAGACGTCCTAGTCTGCAGCAATCTTGCTCTCAAACACTGGAAGGGTACACATTGTCTGGGTTGTCCATTACTTCCAATAAAAGGTTATTTTTGGTGGGTATCTGTTTCAAAATGTGCTAACTGGATGGAATTGACACAATAAATATGTTACTTGTGTACATGGCGGTTACTCACTGCATCATGATAATTTGGAAAGAACTGTGAATTCAGAATGAATTTTAAAACATCTGTACAACTATTGTGACAAATTAGCAATACATGTAGTGAAAATTAACCAATTTTGGAAGCAAGAATTTAGTTGTCCTTCAGTAACGAATTCAGATCTACTACCAGAACCATTCAGTTTTACAGCCCCTCCATGAAGGTTCACTTTTAAATCAGTCTGAAGCAACCATGGTTGTTACAAGAAGGGACTATTGGCATCAGGGGGTCAATCTACTTGGTTGGTACAAGTCGTCGCATCACAAATACAGTCGTTCAATGCTCATGACGTCACACTGGATTGTTCAACGTGATTACGTACACGCTGACGTAAAATAGAAGAAATATTGGTTGGTGAGGCGTTAAACAACAATACAACTGTAAGACAATTCACTGCTATCGTGACAATTCAGTGCTGATCGAAGCTATCATTGTACATAGCTTCAGTGATGATACCAAGAGCTGCCATTATAATGCGGCACTGTAAGTGAGAAGGAAGACACTCCTGCATCAATACTACGTAGACTTACAAAGGGACGGGGAGCCATTTCTATGCCAGGTTCCTCCATGTTAGCATGGGTGAAGGGATGCTGATCCAGCCTCCATATTGATCCCTACTGTCCCGAACAGTCTCATCGCGCTCAGTTCCGTTCACTGATTTCCAATTGCCTACTAACATGTCTACTTTCGGGCTTTATTGGCCCACAATACCATAAACTTATACGCATATCGACAGAACTGTTTGTCTCAAACATTTATTGACAGTCCGAGATCTATGCGTTGTCACCACAACTTTATTGTGACCAGTTGTCAGCACTCTGGCTTTAAGAAACGCTGACAGCTGGTAAATATAAAAGTAGATAAATCACTAGGCTTTACAATTTGAGCGTGTAACCGTAGCGACAGATATCGACTCTATACCTATGGCCTCCAACAATCGCGACAGCAAACGTGGAAATGTAAGTCAACCATAGGTCAATTAGAATTAGCCAGACTTTCAGTCATCTAATTAGGTTTTCCTTGTGAGATAAAAAAATCAGTTATTTCATTTCAACACATGTTAGCATTCAGTCGTCAATTGTGCTGGTGGTATAACCAGATGCATGTTATCAGTCCGAGTTAGGGACGTGGATCCCATGATTGACGAGATGCTCCGGAGCTGTGGCTGTATGGAGAACAGGAGCCGGCTCCCACATAAACATGCTTAGTTTCACCACATCGATCACAGACATCACCGATACACGCTCACTGTCAATGGACGGGCAATTTTTTCTCCTCCCTCATAGTTGTATTGATCTGTTACACAGTTTCCTGCTCAACCCTTGACAAAACATCCCATTCTCTGCCGTCCCAGTCAAGTGTAGATGGTTTTCAGTCCACATCATAAAATGATAATGTTGCAGATAATCACCCAAAATCACAAAAAGGCAAATAGACAATTTACAATTTCAACTGAAATGTTCCTTATCTAATCAAGCTGATATCTCTTATTGATATACACTATGGAAAATGCCAGCAAATCACCCCTGAAAACTTATAATAAAGGCATTTAACATAAATAGACTCTTATCCAAAAATGTCTTCGTATCAAACATGTCAACATAAATCAATAAAACTTTAAAACTGTTTGCCAACCCAGTTTTAATTT
Organism: Haliotis rubra; assembly: GCF_003918875.1. Classification (NCBI taxonomy): domain Eukaryota; kingdom Metazoa; phylum Mollusca; class Gastropoda; order Lepetellida; family Haliotidae; genus Haliotis; species Haliotis rubra. The sequence continues at coordinate 70,660 of NW_025766492.1, forward strand.
TTATTGAAGAATATTGATGTGCTTGATCTGAAAATACATGAGGTCAAGATTATATTTATCATCAACATCATTCTGCCAAACTTTCAATTCATAAACAGTAATAAGAAGTGTCTTGGAATGGAATGAATTAACCTACCAAGCTTTAGTGGCAGAAAGATTAGTGACGCCATTTGATTGTGACATCACAGTAACCCGTGACATCACATCAATGTGATACAGAGTTTCATTGTAGCGATATATTAAGAGACATCTCCTGTGGAGGCCAGTTTGATGATAAATTACATTATTACCCTGGTGAATAAAACTGTATCCCACTTAAACACTGATACAGACCGATACTCACTCAAACATTATGACCCCTGCACACCGGCTTTGTAAATAATATATGCTCACTCTCATTACAAGTGTGTATGTCAGGTATTCCCATGACAACAATCCAAAGGAGTTTAATTACACCACAGACCAACTCTATTAAACAAAGATCAATAAAAATCTCCTCCACCATGATAACAATTCATTGCCTGTAAAACGAGGTATTCAGTGGGTAATGTCTCTTTATGGTTACACAGACATGCATGACAGTGATGGAACACCACACCCGTCTTGTACAACCACAACACAACATTTATGATTAGCGGGATATAAACCAGGCAGGAAGTACACGGCACATGAAACTTAAACCCCAGGAAAAGAATATACAGAAAGTATGTTAACTGATTGCGATGAGTAATCCACCGAAATGAATTCTCCTTTCAGTACAGGTGAGATCTTAATGAATTCTCCCCGCGGCACATGTGAACATGCGATGATGGTGGCAACAATAGCGTTATGCCATGTTGTGTGATGAGTACTCGAAGGCCATATGTATTCTGCATGTGCAGATAGTGCTGAGCAGCTGTGACCTCTGACCTCCAATCAATTTATCAATGCAGCAGATCTGTCTGCCTCATCAGCACAACAAATTCACCAGTCCCTGCTGTAGGCATCTAGAACTGCCTTGGCAGGGCCTAATGTCAACACACCAAACAACTCAACCTCACCAGATATTGAACCCCACTTGCCAATACAAGGGAATATATTTCCTCTTACTGCATGAACAGCTATTTATAGATAATCATCAACTAAAGTCTCTGGGAGCTACTGGTCTAACAACAAATGCTTCACGTTGTACTGCCCGAGCTTCGACAGCAGCCTAGATGCTCCAACCAGCTGATTGCAGCCCACCAATAAATGAGTTAAGACCAAATGCCCCTTGATTGGTGTGGCATCCGCCATAATAGCTCTGCAGCATCGATTCAAACTCTGGTCCCCCACCCATCTTCCTGCAATGTCTGAGAATCGTGGGAAATAACACCATTAGACACAAGTCTACGATCACAAGGGGATCATCTCAAGAATTCACAACTGATCAAACATGATTTAATTACGTCGTCTCATTATCAGGCTCTTCAGAAATGCTGGATTTCAGGGCGGCCTTAACAAATGCCTATAGATCCATCTTCCTTCTGGAATTAACGTTGTGGTTACTCAATGATTTTTAAAGTTCAATATGACCTTGACCTTTCAAAAGGACAGATATAGAACAGAACCGCGGGAAGTGGAAGGGGTTTCATTCACAGACAAATGTCAGGCCAGACTTGAAGTGTTACAGACTTTACATTTGACACACAGGAATAGCTGTATATGACAGCAGGAATATAGTTCCTTATGACACAGCAGGAATATAGCTCTATATGACACAGGAGGAATATAGCTCTATAATGACACACAGGAATACAGCTCTATAATGACAACAGGAATATAGCTCTATAATGACACAGGAGGAATATAGCTCTATATGACACAGGAGGAATACAGCTCTATAATGACAACAGGAATACAGCTCTGTTTGATATATATAGCCCTAATCCACTCAAAGTTAGCTCAATGTGACAGCAGGAATATAGCTCTATATGAGAGCAAGAAATACCTCTGTCCAAGGCAGCAGGAATATAGCTCTGTATGAAAGAAACGTAGCTTATAAATGATACAGCAATAGTGTTAGATAATGAAGCTGGTACAGAGAGGCCATATAAAAAATCAGCGATACAGCTCTACATAATATAACAGCAGTTATACAGTACTTCAGAAAGTAACATTGCTCTTCATAACATAGCAGTAATATAGCTAGCTCTACATAACATAGCAGTAATATAGCTAGCTCTATATAACATAGCAGTAATATAGCTAGCTCTTCATAACATAGCAGTAATATAGCTAGCTCTACATAACATAGCAGTAATATAGCCAGCTCTACATAACATAGCAGTAATATAGCTAGCTCTACATAACATAGCAGTAATATAGCCAGCTCTACATAACATAGCAGTAATATAGCCAGCTCTACATAACATAGCAGTAATATAGCTAGCTCTACATAACATAGCAGTAATATAGCTAGCTCTACATAACATAGCAGTAATATCACTCTACATAATATAGCAGAGATATCATAGCAGTAATATCACTGTACATAATATAGCAGAGATATCGCAATACGTAATACAGCAGTAATACTGCTCTATCTGATACAGCATACATGCACCAAAACCCAGGAATTTAAAAAACCCATTTCATTCTTAAAGGGGAGGGATTCTTAAAGGGGAGGGACTATTCAAATATTACAAACAGGACAGTGTCATTATTTAATTCCCAAATATTCTATTTCTGGTGGTAACTGTTGACAGCAGATTGTTATGGCATGCTAACATTAGAAGCTACTGCAGTGTCGGCAAGGAACAAACAGGTTTTGTTTGACCCAAGTGACAAGAGTTCTTCTTTGACAGTTCACAAACAAATATGGAGGTCCTGACCTACATCCTGGCTGAGCCCAGTTTATCATCCATATATTGAGAAGATTAAATATTGATCGAATAAACAAATCAGAAATTATTCAATAACTAACATTTGTGTCAAAAGAATGTTTCTTTATTCCACTCTATAAACCTGAAATATCAAATATACAACTCAAAAGATCCTTAATATCACGATAGTAAATCTGTCATTACATCAGATTAACTTAAGAAAGATTAAATGTGGTGATAAGAAAGAATCTAGCAGTCCTTGATTTTATATATTAACCACAAATTCTCAGCCAATGTCATGAATAACCACAGTGGTCAGTAGTGCTATTCACCGGTCTTCTTGCAGGCACTATTGGCCGTATCCCCCCAACTAAACAATAACATTCAATATCACCTATCAAGTACTCGAAGCACATCACGCTGGTAACAACATGAAGGAACAATCTACAAATTCCTAAGTGGAAGGGCATTGATTTTTAACTTAATACCTCGGAAAGTAGCTAAATTCCCCGGGTGATATCTCGCTGGCTGACAGTGACATTTTTAACACATGGAAGCTGCAGACCCTAACCCTTGTTCAGCCAGCTTTTTAAACAATTTCCTCTGTGCAAAGGAAACAATTTGTGTGTAAATGGTAGCTCTTCCTCCATCCATCAGCCTTGTGGAGAGAAGCAATGCTCGGGTGAGCCAGGGTAACTCGGCCGTTTCCTCCTCCCTCGGGAACACAGACTTTCTTCCCGACTCTCAAAAACCTTCATGCTTCATCAATTATCACCAAAATTTGTAAAACAGTGTTTTAGAAGTACTACTTTACACCATTAAAGCTTTTAGTCGTAGCTGTATGATGAATGTGGAAGGGCATACCTGGGGAATCCATAATATCTCGCTTCCATCCGTCTTCTTGGCTCTCTCCCCTAACCAGTTTTAGGTATTAAGTTTTAAACTTAAGCGCCGCAGTGTGATTTTACCAAACCATTCCCCTTAAGACATACCATGTTAGAGTGGAGACTCTGATTTGTCATTTATTGATAATAAAAGATAAAACTGATAATAAATGAGCTTTATATTATTAATGCCAGTCAAACTGTCCTCATCAACATAGCAAGCAACAAATTAACCGTTTATGAGTCTGGGAAATATATCCCGGACTCTTGCTGAATAAACTTAGGTCGAGTAGTACACTCAGAATGGGGAGGAGACAATTGAAACAAAGCACCTTCTTAAACAATTATAACACTGTTTCTTTTTCACCTGCCCATGTGAAAACAGGAGAGAGTTTGGTGTTGAGCAGCATTCAGCAAAATTCAAGCAAAGGCGACATCACAAATGGGTTTAACACACTGTACCCACATGGGGAATAAAACCAGGACTTTGGTGCGATGAGCAAACACATTAACCACGAGGCTACCTCACCATTCCCTGAACATGGGGGGAGACAGTCACATCATGGCACCATCTCAAACACTTATCACACTTGTGCATTGTTTTCACCTGCATAATTAGGAGTGAGAAAACTGCAATATTCTCAACAGTACAAGGCATAGAAAACACAGCAGTATATATAGGCTATGGTGGATGTTTTGGTAAGTTATATTCTTCCAGGAGAGAAACATGTGCCTCATTACTGACAACACCATAAAACCAGCCTTGATAACAGAGTTAGAATAAAATGAAACACAAAATCGTCAAACTGTTTTCAGAATTGTTTATAGTTAGTTATACTTCCTCTTACATGTTTCCAAACAGTATTTGTGTATTTCATTGAAACAGTCATAGATGTGGACCTCATCACAACTAACACCAGTGAACACTGTAAGGAGAAGAGATTCGTAAAATACTGTTTGCAACAATTTTAATAGCAGCAGCAACCCCCTGGGACAAACTAACTGTGCTCAAGGACAAGATGGAGGAAACCTGAACGTGATGACTTATTTGAGCACCAATCTCTCGACACGTGATGAAACATCCACCATATCACCTTCCCACAAGTGCGTCTCTTGTCACTTTCAAATCAATAAGACTGACATCAAAAAGACAAACAATTCCTAAAGAGAGTTCCGTCACCAAGGTCATGTCCTTCCAACATTAGAAAGAGCCCAATACAACTCATTAAGTATTCCCAACAAGTTCTTGTATATTTATTACGATAAAATGTCTCAGAAATGTGAAGTTACATATTAAATGCAAATTCACGTCCATATAATTCAACAAGGAAACCAACCATTATGGCTTTTTGACAGCCAAATCATAAGACAGAAATAATCTCCCATATTACGCCGACTTTATTCCTCTACCGCCATCTCTGATGTAAAGGATTACTTGGTTATGATTCAACCCCATGCCCAGTCAAGTGAAATTTATATCCACATTGTCTACAATGCCGACGAGCTGTCACAGACTTCAAGTAACACAATCAGTTGTGGGGAAAGTATGATGTATAGCCCAAAACTCAACTTAGGAAATTCAATGAATACCGAAAAACATATTGCCATACTTTCAAATATTTCACTCAAACAGATGGACGTGGACCCGATGCTGACGATGCTTGCAGAAAGACTGGTAGTAAACTACAGTTGGGGTGTCAGATGAATGTGGAGTTGGGTGTGGAAACGTGGCTAGGGGTGGGGAAGGGAGAGCTTGTAGGGGGTGTTTGTTGGTGAGTGGGTGTGGTGTGGGGCTCAGGGAGAGCCTGTAGGTGTGGGCGAGATTGAAGGACATCGTTGTGACAAAACAGTCAATGTTACACGTTGTGGGGATGATGTTAGCTGATTAAGATGATAACACAACAGGAAGAAGTTAACATTACCCATAATGCTACAGTAGAACAGAAGACTGGATGTCAGAAACCAACTTCATCGTCACACCTACTCGGTAAGTTGCTTGAAGGCGACCAGGCAACACAAGGTGACAACTTTCACCAGTCTTGTCGTCATCATCTGTTCCTTGATATTGAATTAACAGTCCAGCTTGGCTTTTTTCTCCACAAAAACTGTAATTCTGCTGAAGGTCACACATGTAGTGTTTTCACTAAGTCACCTGCGAGACAGCAATTCCTGCCTGAACATGTTTCACTTACATCAGAATGACGACAGCCAGGCCCAGAAACTCCGCGACAGACGACATTTATTGAACCTAGAACTGTTTAAAGGACAGTTGAGATACCTTCACGATTTTTTGCAGTTTGTTTTTTCATAAAAACAAGTTGATAATATTTTTCAGCCTTTTCACCTTAATCTAATTTCAACTCAACTCAAGGAGAAGCTGCATTTTTTATCCTCAACATGAAAGGCATTAAAGCACTTATGAATACCTTCTAAGGTCAATATGATACATTTTATTTCATTGTTCCAATCAAATTCAAATCAAGAACAGTGATGGGAAATAATTTCTTCATAATCCCTAGAAGCAATATTTATAAATGCCTCTCTGTATTCAACACTGTTACACCACCTCAGAGCTCTAACTTTCAAACAATACACAGTTATCAAGCCAATGCAGTGGCACTTGCTGACTTAACTTGGATGTTGACACACGAGGATCAACCTAGCCATGAGGAAACTGGCAGTCGCACCACACAGCTCCACCCTCAAACTAATCACATGACAGCGTATTTGTGCACAGTGTTATGGCCAACACAAATAAAAGACAATATGGCGGGATTCCTCCGTAAAGGTCAAATCCAGCTCAGTATGCAGGATTGTCAGTCAAAATACAATTGCTTCTCCCTCCCAATACAATCGGTGCTCCCTGCGAGGCCCGTTAGAGGATGAACGCACTTGACATTCGGACTGTGAACAAGCACCTGGCTGGTATGTGATAGTCTCTCATCTCCATGTGCCACCAGATGGGGGGTCTGGTTAAGGCTGGTTGAAGCCAGTCTCCAGCAGATTCAACACTAGCATTAGTCTGTTCTTACACCCCCCCTCCCCATCAACTCAACCCCCCCACAACCTGATGTCCATACCAAAACACCACAACCCCCTGAAGATAATTCACCTCTGGCTTCCAGAGTCAAATGGATAAAAGGTTAAAGGGGAAAGAATCCAGCCTCCCCCAAACTTTGATAGAGCCCCGATGGTGGATGACCGACATTCTACAGAATTATCCAGTTATCCAGCCATCGGTCTCTGTTGGAATTTCTCTCTTGTACAAGACAAAACTCAACACCTGACTTACCAATATTACTCATGTATCTCTCCCCATTTCCAATATTATTACAATATTTCTCATATATCCCTACCTATTAACGATATAACTCGTACATCTCTACCTATTATCGATAACTCATAATTGCCTACTTCCTATTTTCCTACCTGAATTATTCACAATAATTAGCAAATTGAATAAATAACCAATAAATCAATGCCCCCATTGAAATTGAGATTGATAATGTGATAATGATGATATTAAAATCCAAGCCAGCCCATAATCATGGCTGGGGGTGGATGTCCGAGCACTTCTAAATCCATTAAAGCCACTACCCGTAGCGGACTTTCATCAAAGTATTTGGAGGTGTGTATTGTATACAAGATTAACTAGCACGAGCTGTATCCTAGCCATCTAATCATGATATTCTCTGTCAACCAGTGTCTTGCAGTACTCATTAACAACAGGAAGTAATCAGGCTTAACTGGCAGGCTACTTTAAAATATTCACATACAATTACAATGCTGTCTATCGTCTTTACTACCAACATCGACATAGATCAATAATATATTATCACGCATCGCTTCCTCTTCATTACAGATAATCTGCTCTGAAACCATCTTCCAGGCTCTATGGGGATTTGTAACTCTAAATCAATCGCAACATGTTCAACATTATCCAATCTCTCCTGCTAAGTGGATATTTAAACAAAATAATATATTATTTCCAGCAATGGAGGCCATTATTAAGGATGTCTGCTAGAATGGCTACATGGTCACTGCGAAACTCAAACGCAGTACATCGGAAGTCATTTAACGACATATTTCAAGTCAATGTCTCTCCAATGTGAAGCAATGAAGCAAAGATTTACTGGCAGAATGTCAGTTTTCCAAATATACAGTAATACTAAATTCAAACGTTAGAATATCACTGCAACATTCTTCAGAGAAGTCTGCTGGTATAGATCCAGTCTACAAGAGCTCCTGACAAAACAGAATACACACACAAACCATTTTCCCCTCACATGGACAGGTTCAACGATAACGATTCTAAACTACATATCACAGTTAAATACCATTAAAGCAGAAAAAGCACAGATCCTTAACAAGATTGCTACGAAAACACAAGGTCGAAGTAGCATAGCAGGCACCCTGGCCATGTATAACTGGTAGATGTCCAAATATGGAATTCATCAGCATGAAATGTGGTCTACAAACCATGTTATAACCAAGGAAATAACATGGCAGATAGGAACATTCAATCTCCCTTAGGTGAGTCAGAACACAGGCAGTGCTTTATCCAAGACTTATTATCAATATTGACTAATTCAATTTAGTACGACCGTCTCCCACTGGCAACATAGCAGTCTCTCGAATACAGTACCAGCAATTTTAACAAATTAGAGTTAATTTGATACAATTGTGCGAGAGGTAAAGTCTAAATCTATCTTCCGTTCTCTCCGCCCACAAGCGGGGAAGCCTATTACCATATGCCGACATCAAAAGGAGCGATTCCGCCACGTCTTGGAAACATTTTCTTGTAGAACGGAGGGTGCAGAACGAGTCTTTGATGTGATGCATCACTTGAGAGTGATCGGCTGTCGTGACACGACCACGTTGCAATTATCGGACTGTTTTATTTCAAACATAAATCTAATATTGAGGACAATATCAGCAAGTCTGTCCCCAATAATACAATAACACTGGTTATCTATTTCAAATAAATCAGAATTTTGTATATCTTCCCCAAACCGTCAAATATGAATAGAGATTTAATTTCCCAAGGAGGTCTTGCAGAAGAAGAGGAGGGACGGAGTTAAAAGCTGAAGTAGTTTTACTGCTTTGCACCAAACTCCGACAAAATGAACCCAAAGAGTCAACAAAACCACCTTCACCTGCACACAGGAATCTGCACTCCAAGCAACACAAGAAAAAAAGAACAGCTCATTCAATACAGCCGCACTACTACCCTGACAACTACCTGACATTAATTACAACCTTTCCGTCAGGAACAACTACTTTTCATATCATCAACATGTCATTTCATCTTCTGCAGCAAGCCAGCATGGCTTGTGTCCTGTTTTCAATCAAATCCATTGGTTAATCATATGCTTTCTTGGGGGCCGTGAACAGCCATCTGCCACACGAGAAAGTCGAGACAAAATTGGTGAAATCCTCGAGGAAAAAATATGTTATGTCATGTTCACATTAGGTCCAAGCAGTGGGTGCACTTACTCCCATCTGTTGACAGGGTAGTAGTATATGGGTAATTGGGAGGAAATTAGCTCCTTGCTCGCTCAAAAACACAGTATTAAGAGAAGCTGACAGCCAGCTCTATCATCTAATTAATAGATTTCACATTAAGGGAAAAAAGGACATGGACTCCATGGCTGACAAATGTACAAAAAGCAAGAGATTAATGGAGGAAATATGTGATTTGCAAATGTCACCACATACTGATGTCCATATCTCAAAAATTAATGTCTGTCAAACAATACAATGCTGACTTTTTAAACATATTTAAAAGCCATCATCATTAGCACCACTGTGCCATCTGGTTTGTAACTCAGCCCTACCTTTGACATTCTAACCAAGGGCATGCATCCTAGTTGTCTCTCCAGCCTTCTGATCATCCTGATCTGTGAAGACTGTTTATCACTTCTATCCATCTATCAAAGGTACAACTAGTCACTAAACAGTAGAATTCCTTCACATGGGATGAGTGACTTCAAATTGATGGTCACATCGGCAGTATTTCAGCCATATCAGGACAAACACACAAGACATAAATTCATGACAATACAGTTAAATGTTAAACTTTTATCTACCCATCCCTACGAAGCATCTACCCATCTCTAACAAGTAGTACCAATCTTCTGATGCAGCTAGGAGACTTGATCTGTGCAGACAAAACAAAAATCCCATTCCCTCTGAAGTCACCCCCACCCATTGCCATGCTTCCCTGCTCCTAGAAGAAGCAGCCCAGTGTGCAGCGATAAGATTAATGTTTTTGCCCCAGTACGAGGGGGATAAATAACCAGAAGTTTGATAACAAGAAGCTTGCACCTCGAGTGGTATATGGTGGTAAGTGAAGTCCTTCTAACAGTTTTATGTTCCTGTTGCTGCAGGGAGACTGTTTCACTCGAGGTGCCGCTCCTCGCCATCTCCACTTCATTGCTACACTCCATTTTGGGAACATTCTGCTCTTGTTAATGATTATTTGATCTATGTTTTGACTTTCCATCATGTCCATCTCGCTCATTAAGGTCAGAACTTCACACATCCCGACCTGTCAAAACCCACAGGCCCCCTTCACAGAAAACTACTGAATGGCATGTATATTTATACAGATTGCCATAAATAATTTACGCTGGTCCCACAAGACTCTCCATGCCTCGTTAGTTAGAATGCTGCTTTCCACAGAATATTCCAGTCTTCTTTGTTATACAAAACACAATTTACAAAGGCATTTAATGACCACAAATATCAAACTATACTATCCTCTGTACCCACCAGTTGGTTCTTCCCACAATGCCCATGTACCCACAATTCCAGCTAGCTCTATCATCTGATTTAAAAATTTCACATTAAGGAAAAAGTACATGGAATTCCATGGCTGTCGAATGTACAAAAAGCAATAGATTAATGGATGAACTGCATGTTTTTAAATGTCACCCCAAAGTAAACCGACTTTTATATCTCAAAAGTTAATGTCCATGAAATGATCATAAATAATGGTGGCTTTGTAACCATATTTACAAGTCAGAAGTGTAAGTGACTTCTGAATTCTTTTGCCCAGAATTCCTCTCTACCCACAATGCCCCTGTACCAACCAAGCAGATGTAGGGCTGTTATTTCAAAATGGTGATGGTTCTAGCAGTGCAGACCTTACACTTGCCGCACAGTTCACAACAGAATAAACACCAGATCCTACATTGGCATTGTTTCTAATGCTTAAGCAGGTATTACCTTTGGTATGGGGAAGCTAAACAGACATAAACACTCCCACCAGACACACAGCCCTCCAACCAGTCACAAACATCCACCTCCTTTATTTCACCGGGATGTACTTTTGAAATGATGTCAGTTTGTTCGCGAAGGCCGCCATAAATATACATTCCCTTATAAATATTGCATACCACAAGACTATTATTACGTCTTCTAAGCATCTTCTCATTCTCCAATGACGTAACAATGCCAGCCCATAAGCTCACAAGTATTTTGCACTTTTCTAATTTCCAAGCCTTCTTAGCTGGTAGAACTAAAAATATCTGTGGTACCAACTTCAACAGCTGAATACTGCATACCACAGAACTATTATTTCTTTATACCACATCTAACTCCTTTCATGGAGGACCAGTGTTATTCCACACTTAGGCAGTACATAGTTATTCCACCTTCACTGCATCATTAAATGTCTTGTGTCGTAGAGCCAAACCTTCAGTATATAGCACAGATGGTCTTGGAAAATCTTCCATATAGAATACACGTGTACTGTTTTGTAGTCACTTTAGCTTTGCCTCTTAGACTCGCCTCCCTTTCTTCAATCATTTCTCTGACCCAACAGATTTGGTGACCTTTGATAATTCATGAGTTCTGAGTTTCAGTGGAAGATATGTTTTCGTGTGTCTAGCATCGGGCCACTATGATAGCACACAGATGTCCTTGTTTCGCATATACAGGAACCTTTTGTACGCCCAGGCACTCTCTCTGGGTGCAACACATGCCCAATCATCCCCATCACAGCCCACAGTAACAATAGCCTGCCTGTGAAGCACCAGGACTAGTACAGAACCTTATATCACCACCCGTTTGGATTAACACATAATACAGATCTAGAGGCACTTTCAGATGCATAGTCAGTCTTTCAAGAGACGTCTTTTCGAGCAGAAAGCTTTTGAAAAAAAGAAAAATCTTAAGATGTTTTTGTCTTCAACACTAGTCAAGACTATCACAAAGAAGCATCATCTGGTTGGGAATCGGAACAGCGCTTGAGTGCCGTCCACTGAGTGTTATCAGTTGTAGGGAAGCAGTACTCGGACTGTGTATCAATCCCAACATTCCCTTATCGCCAAGCCGCATGCAGCCTATCATAAACACTCCAATATTTGTGTACTGGCGTTCATCCAACTTACTAATATTATAGGGCCTATCTTTCACCACCTGCCGCCTCCTTTGTGTACAACATCTTGGACTTATTAACCCCTGTGCTCCTCAGGCAACAAAGCATACAGACAAACAACCATTTTGTTAAACTGTTAAACAGCCCTGAAATCTCATCTAGAATGAATAAAATCATGGATATGCACAACGAGGCTTATCCCCTCCCCACTGCATGAGGCACTATATTACATGGTGGAGTGATAAAGGCCGTTATCACCAGGCAGAAGTAAAGAGGCAATCAAGCATGAAGTGCAACTACACTGACCCCTGACCCTGGCAACTGTGTAGGAGTATATCCTTCGTATCATATGCTGGAGTATATCCTCCATGTCGTATAGCGTTGTTAACATAAAAGGATCCAGTGTCACAACACTGTTATCAGACACTTTGTGTTTACCTGGTTCCAGACCTCCGTCCAAATCAGAGTCGCAGGTGTTACACAAATATTGAATATGTAGACATCGCTCATCACAAAACTAAAATACCTGTTTTAATCAAACAGATGGCCAAAGTTGATGTCATAGTCATGAATATATGGATGAACATTTCATTTTCTAATCGTGGAAGAAATAGCCAAACAATTTCCTACTCTTTTTAATCATATTAACAGGTTTTTTGAAGAGCTTACATTCCTTTGAGAAAAAACACAGCCCTTATTTTCTTTTCAGAATACATTCTGAAAGCAGTCCTCTAGAAAATGGTTTTGCCTCTAATTCCTTTTGAAGCACACTATTACCTCCTTTTTTCGTGGTGTAATTTAAATTATTACTAGTCCCGTAGTGTCCTACTTTAACATGGACTGATGGTTGTTAACACAAGTAATCTGGGCATTGTAAAACTATTCACCTGTCAGCTGCTCTTTGATGTTAGTCAGCGTGTTGTGGCACAGCATCAGAACACGACATTGCTTTTTAGAGTCTGACCAGTCACAGTAAAGACCTTCATTCAATGGAGGGGGCGCACACGCTTCTGGGGGGGATGCAGGATGAGAACAATGTAACTGTTTCGAGGCATCACACACACACACCATCCACATGATTAACCAATCATGAAATGAAATCACAGCAGCAAAATGAGATTGCAATATTACTCAGTGCAGTTTAACTGTGACGATGCTGTAGCAGCAAAACTTGGCCATCTTGGAATCCATGTTGATACTCATTACAGACAAGATCATGGTCCAGAAATCGATGCTTACCTACATCATAGGCGGCAACTGGCATGCTTTACCTTGAGACCGGTTAGGCTAACTGAGCTTAATTTGAGACCATGATTCTGGTCCACAGATATCAAATTCAATTTCCAGTCTTATTCCAACTTTTGTATCCAACGCATGACTGTTGCTACGGTAAAGAAACCTAACGTACACAGGTTAGGTGTTCAATAAATAACAGCAAATGAAATGAGGAATTACGCTCATTATTCTTATTTCCGAGCTACGACGCACTGGTTACATTGTGACAAGACGCTGTGTTATACGCAGTGAATACACATATTTCTCCTCCTCACACCACTGTGCGAGGAATCCCCAACACTGCAGGGAGCTTCAACATTAACAAAATAACACGAGTCAGCTTATGATATTTTATCATCCCACTCAACAACGGAGAGATGCCATTTCTGCCACTATCTATTTTGTCTACAGTGTAAATTCTGAATAGGTAACTGTCAAATCAATGGGGGAGAGGGGACACAAGGTTGTGGGATGTGGGGCAGGGGGGTGGGGCATATACAGAGGGATGAAGGATCCATGGCTTAACAGCAGTGTGATATACATGCCTCTAGATACCTTGTCTAATGTGCCACTCCACTCAAGTCACTTTCAATCTCAAGTCGGTGAGCTGGAAGGTCAATTTATATTCATAAGGGTTTATTCGCTGGAGGGGATAATGGCGGCCATGGCGAGAGGGAAGCGATTGTTACAATGGAAGGCAGTAATTGCGAAGCCGACTTGGCCGGTAATACCGAGACATTCTACAGTGGCCTGGCACTGCCACCTTTATCACAGCTGCATTATCGTCTCAGTCTTGAAAGTCCGCGGCGGGAAAGCAATGAAAGTGAAAGGAGGCCACAACAGCTAGTGTGTTCTATTTGGTCATGTGATGATCATGTGATTAGGGGTATTTGGTCATGTGATTACAGTACTCAAGCATGATTACTATGGAAATAGTAGAGACTGTTTCAAGATGGGAATTTTGATAACCACTTTCTTTCCTGCCTGCTTTTATTAGTTGGCATCCCCCAGCCTGTGGACAATTTCAATACTCTACCTACCATTACCTCCCATTAAATGTGTTACTTTATAACAATTGGCAATACCTTCAACTGAAAGTAATGGCTGCCTATCATGCAGCACAAAATAGTGATTAAGTTTTCTCTCCCCGCTCAGCTCGGGAATGCACAAGCCAAGTGTTCCCCCGGTGCAACCTATTGGCATGGAATAACAAGAGACCAAGAGGGGAACCAACATGGCCGACCTGATGTGCCGTCCGAGACTTCGGATCAAATCTCATTATGCTCAGCCAGGCCACAAGCATTGATTGGTAAATCCTCATAGACAATTTACATATAGTCCAACAAACTCTCTGGGGTCCTCCCTGCCCGACACTCGATAAATATAAGCTCGTCTTGTATATATCACACGACGTCCGACATGTTAGTCAATTCAATTTTCTTTTTTCATTAAGTATAAACATTCTGGGTAATAATTAATCAAAACCAAGGAACAAACGCGTTATTTAATTCCGACTTTGGAATAATCTCTGTGGCTTAGCCTTCGATAAAGCTGTCCCATTAAATGTTATGGGTAGATAAAGGCCGGGTTTGGATATTGAAAGGCTATGTTTTATGGTGGCAATACAGGGCGTTATAAGCCTGGCCAATGACTGCATGCTCAATACACCAGAATCTGGCTTCTGACACCAGTGGGGCTCAATTACACTCAGCCACAATGACTTCGAAAGAACTGCTACAGATTCATCTATATTTTCATCTGAGCCAATGATCACTGTGATAGCACTGGATTAGAAACTGTGCTCAGGGAGATAGAATCATACTTGTCATTAGCCCTTGCATTATTTTATCTTGAGTTATCTTTATCTGCTATAAGACCCAACGATGGACAGACATTTACAGCAATATACTAGCAATATGACAGTAGCAGAAGTGGTCTTAACCAACTGTGACCATCTTGGGAATCAAACCCTCGTCTTTATGACGACAAACGATGCTGTAACCACTGGGCTACACCTAACAAGGAATTCACACGACGAACATCGGAATCAAACTGATCCTGCCGACTAACGAGCACACCAGATCCAGATCACCGAGCACCTGATCCATATTACCCAGTACAGGTGATGATCAGGATGGAATAATGATGTGAAGGCCAGGTATGCACCAGAGACTTGTGGTGTCCAGTATTTCATTAAGTGGAAATACTTCATTACTGATTAACAACAACATAAGCAGGTGCTTGCTACTGAAGGTCAGGTCGTGTGGACTGGAGATTCACAGTCATTATCGTTCCACAAAGGAATGTAAGGAACCCTCAAAACATTTGTCAATATCCAATTTGGTAGCAACTACAGCTGCTATTACATATCTATTATACATTAACTAGGATTTAATTTTAAATATATCCTAATTCTGAGATTTCATCCTGGTGATAAAAACCCCTTTATGTATATATTTGCTTTGGCTCTGCCAGTGTCACTGATGAACTGCCAAACATACACATTTAACACGAAAACGTTTAAACAAAGACACCAATCTCCAAATTCAACAAACATCTCAGATCTATGGGCCTGCCGTCTTCCATGGGATTCCTTACAGCTCTCATTCTGACTTGCAGTGTCTACCACCATCTTATCCCATACTTCATTAATCATCTACTTTACCACCATTCCCACAGGGGATAACATCGCTTTATAGATAGTCAAAAATAATAGTGATCGATAGCACCAGGCTTAGAGATTTACCCAAAGCTTGGAATGTTCCTCTTGAGCAGGCCAGAGAGATATGGACCAATGTGAGCATCACATGAAGAATACTCTTTGAGATCCGAATACACTGCATACATTATGGCTATTGTATATTGAGTCATATACCGCTTCATGAAGATGGATATACGCTTGGGATGGCTTCTTTGATGTTTGAGGCCTTGTCAAATATAAGATTAATTAAATTTTATTTGCTACATTAAATATTGAAATAAATCTAATGTATCTGATAGGAGTTTGACCCCACGCCTCAAATGTGTTCTGTTTCATTTCATTGACCTGCCAACCTAAACTTTCTCTAAGTTTTCTTGTCCGTAATTAATGCTGCTACAAAATTTGTTCACCATCACCATCGATACACAAATCATTGAGGTAAGAAAACCTGTCGGACTACACGTTATCAACTTTCCACCGATGCAGAAATGTCATTGATACTAGTTCAGCTGTATGACAAACCGACCTCACCAGTACTGGGTTGGATTTTTTTCCAAACAGAATATATTTTCTATATTATCCCTTACTGACTGACCTAAGGTTTGAAAGCCTCTCATAACCATAATATTTAGCATTTATTATATCTAAGTTACGTCAAACAACCTCCTGTAACAGTGACAGTAGCAGACGGCACAATTTCAACAAACAACTGCACTCGTAAGTCAAACAAACACAAACATTAATAGAAACTGGAGTTTGCATAACAAGGAAATAAGCAGGTATGTAAATTCTCGCAGCACATCATCCGAGGATAACGACCAAAGAGATGGAGAGGATTCGATCAATTTCCCGCGTGTTCCTTTCACAGATGTCTGTGTTACATGAAGAAGAAAACAGTACAGGCACAGCGCAAACTGCAAAAGAAATCAAATAGCTTTTCCTTCGTCTTCATCATTGTAATAACACTAACTGAGTGATGAATATCGATTGCTGAAATTTCTTGATGTGAAGACGTCAATATGAGAAAGATTCCATCTTGATCACCCATAGCTTGTCCAGCCTGGAAGTGCTTCTCAAATCATCGATCTATGATCAGTTTTTCTTTTGTCAGCTTCCGAAATGTTATGATTGCTCCAGATAGAGAATCTCATTTGATGCCATAACCTGCATTAGCACTAGAGGACGAGCGCCATTACGAGGAGTGTTTTACTCCTTTTCCCAATGAAAAATCGCTGCCCCTTATGTCATGTGAAATTGTTGCCCCTTGTGTCAAGAGATATAATTGGCCCCTATAATGTGATCAATACCATATAATCAAAATGGAATTTCACAGAAGAAAAAAGAAAAGAAAAGAGAGAGACATTCCAGTTCCTTGTAACCCAAGAGTCAGTGTTTCAACATGCATGGATTCCGTGTCGGTGTACTCGGCTGAACGTATCATCCTGTCATAAAATGAATCCCTCAGCTTTTCTGAGATTAAAAAAACCGCAAAATAAACACAGTAACTATGATGTAATCTAATCTGTGTCTCACAAACATCAGACCAAGCATGGTGTTCCTTCAAAACTCTGGTTTAAACTGCTTATGCTATTCATGTTCAGGGCCGGTCGTGTATTCCACAAAAACAAGCTGTGGATACAGGCACGAAGGTACCACACTTGACAACCTTTGCGCCCCCCATCTCACGATCTTGCACATCTTGGAATTCAGTTTTTTTTACCAGCCTCACTTCGTGCCTACTATAATTGATTTTCTTCCACTCATTATCAGACATATTTAGCCTGCTCTTACCTAATGAGTAATGAACCAAACGATGTTTAATTCACAAACCCTGTCACGCTTGTCAATCTGCCCAGTCGGGCTAAAAAATAGTTCCGTTATCGTTGATAAAGACTGCCTCCAAAACGAATGCTGTTTACTGAGAGTGGATTGATTAATATTCACATCATGGGCCAAGCCAACTGAGAAAATATAATTTGGTGGGTAAATTATTCAGAAGACAGGCCAGATATCCCCTGTGTACAGTTCCAGCTTTTATCAGGAAGTGTACTCAACTGACACGAGCTGACACATGCAAGTGTGTTCAGCATATCTCATCCCAACGTTACCTACGTCTCTTGCCATTCTCATCCTAGGGTTACCTACGTCTTTTGAAATAAACTAAAATCCATCAACCTCAAGCCAAAACATCATAAAATGACGAAAAGGAAGAACTAGCACATTCAATTCAAAATCCAATGATTTTTTGTACCAAAATTTAAAATGAAAAATCAAATGTCGTAATAATGCGGATCTTGTACTTCATGAAATGCCAACCATTTAATATTGGCTTCTTTCTGGTGATAACTAACACACCGAGTGTGATGAAAGATGCAGCTGGAACTCGGCACAACAAGGAAGTCCACCTCCTCCAGATGCCAATCACAGAGGGCATGTTTTCAAATATTCAATTCTGTTGGCAGGTTTATCAACAAGAAGTATTTCTCAGCCATCAAACAAATGACAAATGTCCATAAAATCCAAAAACAAATCCTCAAACTGGCTAGCTGCATTTCCACGTCCAATATTGAGCTGTGGCCTGTTCAGCCATCTTGGTAGCTCCAGGCACAGATTTGAACAATAAGCTTGTTAAATGTGCACCAGGGGCCTTGTACAGGAAATATTCCCCAGCCAATATGATTAACGTCATTACCAACATTCTTAACTCAAATATAGAAACACATTAACTAACTGCTGTCTAACTAGTTGGAACGAGGGGCACTTCCTTTTTAACTGGAGCAAAAACTTCATCCAGATCCCACTTTCCACTGCACAACTTGAGCTGCAGATGTGTGCCGTTTTATTTTTACTTTCCAGATTTCCTTTCTCTCAAGTCAATACTTGCCCCTTATGTCCTGAACATGTGCCCCTTACATCCTCAACAATCGCATCAGCAAATGCCCCTTACATCCTCAACAATCGACCCCCTTATCATCAGCAAATGTTTCACATCCTCAAATACACTACCTGATACAGAGGCAAAAGCTGTCTCAAATTCCACATCTTAGTTTGAACAGACTTTCTGAATTTCAAACCTCTAGAGTCCTACATTCTTGTTGTTCAGACCTCTTGACAAAAGCAACATAGCCTAACGTCTGATGGGGATGCACAACTACTTGTTTTTACAGAAAACAATGTGTTTAACAAAAACGAGACATACTGAATTATTGTCAGTTGTCAAACTGGGGCATCTGTTTTTTCCACAGAGTAAACTTCTCTGACGTCAGTGACTTGAAGCCAATCTAAAGTGAGAGGAGCTATTCTGCCAACAACCATTTTTACCTCTAACCTGCTGCACCCCCACATCTAACCTGCAATATCAATTAGGCTGAGAGCCGGCATACATTCCTACACTCCTGGCATGCTCTTAATTTGCATCAAAGAACCTTCTTCACTGAAGTCTTCTTCACACCTTGGCATATATGAGAATGAAAAAGTATCACAATCAATTTCAAAATGGTGCTTTTACTTGACTGGAGAGATAAACTGGAAGTCACTTTTTCATCAGTGGAGGCTCAGAAAAGCGATCTTCTTCGTCTTCAAAATCAATACAATGTTCCTGGTTCATTCTGCGCTGGCTGGCAGTCCGACAGACAACATAACCGTCACACGCTTACAGAACTGATCCATTTGCTGAAGACCACCATTCCGACTATTCTTCAGTAATGGCACCACCCAACACTAAATCTTTATCTAGCCTGTTTCTCGGGATCTCGCACTCTCATATCTAGCCCATATGCCCCTTCTTAGTGGTTGCCATAGAAACCAGCCAATAAAGGGGATCATTCCTCAAGTATTATTAATCTAATTTTTGAAATTGTGCAAAGCCAAACACGTACAGATGAATTGAGGTTTCGCTGAGATATGCCTAACTCCGAATGCAAGGGCTTATACAGATCCCATCCTGCAAGGTAGTCCTATCAACTTGTTCAATTTGCTGGTGAAATATCCGCATCAATTTCATTGAGTGCTTTCTCCTAAAGGCCTCAAGCCAGATCTCAGCCAATGTACAATACCGGATAATTAACATACTTCCCAAACATTGCAGAAAATCTTCTCCCATCCGTAATTAGCACACGACTTACAAGCCGACCTGACCCTCAACCTTGCATGTCCCCCTCCACCTGACCAGCATATTAATCGGCACTCTCTAATGAAGTAAGTTAGCATTAGATTACAGGTTAAACGGTTTGTGACATTTGATGAACCAATAGCCGCTTCCCCCTGCCTCGCAATTTCATAGCCAATGCAATTATTCCCAAGATTTTAATAGGCACAGGACAATTTCAACTTGGGCTTTCATGTTTTCTTTTTTTCTCGTGAAATGTCAGAAAATCAACAGTTCTTTGCGTGATGGACCAAAATTGTCCCGAGCGACTGTTTTCGCCATGGAGGAAAGTAGTTTGTGTTTAACCAGACTCAATGGCTTGCTTCTGTTAGAATTCATTTTAGCTGCTGGAGGGCAAACCGACATATGATTATTAGCCAAGCTACACACTGACATTGGAAGGACTGCAAACTCCAGCAGAAGGGTGAAAGTTAAGCCAATTTACGCACATGTTACCATGTTCCCAGCTTAGATGTAATCTGTTCCCAGATATCCGTCATTTAAAAAGATGCCTTTGATTAGGAAGGAAGCTTGGATCAGGACGAACTCACATTTTGTTTGCCATAATGGCAATATCACAAAATATGATGTTAATAACATAACCCACAAACTCTTGAGCTTTGCCTGAGGCAAAATGTTCAGGACGTGAGGTGGAAGAGATGTCTTTAATTAAGAAAGGTCTACATAGACCAAAGGCTGGCAGTCTTTTATATTTCTGGCCCACTTCTGCTGATTTCCTCCCATTCTTGTTATTAACTAATGTTTTTTGACAGGATGAAAGGTGAATGAAAGGCCTCCAACTTTACTCATTCTGATGAAAGGCACTCGCATTTACCAAGATGGAAATTAAAATGGACATTTATGATGAAGGCTCTTGTCAGCTAGGAATTTCTACTACAGTGGCGCTGATGTCTGAGCATCTTTTGATGAAAATGATGCAGCATTTTACAATGTTCTGCATGGCTTTCAAGACATCATTCGTTCAAGACAAATAAACACGAATTTCAGACGTTGTTAATATGGCATAAAAATATCTATTGCTGGAAAAATTCCATTGCGGAGCAAATTCAACATATAAAGGAAACTATGAAAAGTATTTTTACAACAAGACCTTTCACAAAATACAGCAGATCCACAGCACACTACGTATGCCGATGAACACACCACGGCGGCGCTGGAGTGGCAGCAGCAGCGTAGATACAGAGGCAGCCGTAAAGATTCAGCTGACTGCATCCAGCTTTACAAGACATGTATGTTTAACTGTCGCTAATGAGTCAAAATGTCTGAACTCTTTGACCTTGCTGTATCTGTTCAAGGTCATGTGTTGGCTCTGAAACAGGAAGTGGTAGGGCTTTGCAAGTTCGGCTACATCTGTGAATGTTGATGTGCTACCTCATCAGCTTCTACATCTACTGGCCTCTAATAGCCTGCCCTTCACTGACGTAGGCAACTTGTTCCTGCACATGTATATTACCACAGTGCATCATCTTGCCATTTAACCTGAATTTGGGTCAGCTGTCTGGAATTCTTCAACTCCCAGGAAGTTGGTATTTTTACAAATATCACTGGAGGGTTACAGCCTGCCCTCTTGGCTGTCACTGTCTTGATGGATGAATAGGACATCCAAGTCAATGAAAAATAATTTCAGATGTTATAGAGGCCAAACTTTGACCTGGCAACAGAACCTGTATTATTGTCACTATCTCACACAAGGAAGATGTTAGCAAGATCTAGCACCAGTGATATCTTAACACCATCTCATACAACGGAGATATTGGAGCCATCTTTGCATCAGGGAGATATTGGCACCATCTCTCATCAGGGAGATATTGGCTTTATCTTTGTGAAATTAGGGAGACATTGGCCAATTTCACACCAGGCACATATTGACAATATTTTACAGCATGGAGATATTGGCTTGATCTCATACTTGGGACATAATGGCACCATCTCTTACTTGGGATATATATTTGTGCTATCTCATACTTGGAATATATTGATGCAATCTCCGACCAGGGAGACCTTGGTACCATCTCACCAAGAAGATAAGGATATAATTGCTCCGGGTACACATCTCACCATGGCGATATTGGAACCATCTCACCATGGCGATATTGGAACCATCTTAGACCCGAAACATAAGTGCACCATGTAACACCAGGGAGATACCAGCACCATCTCACACCAAGAAGAAACCCGGCACCATCTCACACCAAGAAGATACCGGCACCATCTCACATCAGGGAGATACCGGCACCATCTCACACCAGGGAGATACCGGCACCATCTCACACCAGGAGATATCGGCACCATCTCACACCAGGGAGATATCGGCACCATCTCACACCAGGGAGATATCAGCACCATCTCACACCAAGGAGATACCGGCACCATCTCACACCAGGGAGATACCGGCACCATCTCACACCAGGGAGATATCGGCACCATCTCACACCAGGGAGATATCGGCACCATCTCACACCAGGGAGATACCGGCACCATCTCACACCAGGGAGATACCGGCACCATCTCACACCAGGGAGATATCGCACCATCTCACACCAAGCACCATCTCACACCAGGGAGATATTGGCACCATCTCACACCAGGGAGATACCGGCACCATCTCACACCAGGGAGATATTGGCACCATCTCACACCAGGGAGGTATATGGCACCATCTCACACCAAGGAGATACCGCACCATCTCACTCCAGGAGATACCGCACCATCTCACACCAGGGAGATATCGGCACCATCTCACACCAGGGAGATATCGGCACCATCTCACACCAGGGAGATATCGGCACCATCTCACACCAGGGAGATACCGGCACCATCTCACACCAGGGAGATATCGGCACCATCTCACACCAGGGAGATACTGGCACCATCTCACACCAGGGAGATACCGGCACCATGTCACACCAGGGAGATACCGGCACCATGTCACACCAAGGAGATACTGGCACCATGTCACACCAGGGAGATACCGGCACCACTTCTCCAACAGATACAGAGTGAGGCAGAAGGTGAGGATTGTTTATCTTCCATCAACAGACACTCACAGTTGCAGACCATCCATCATCACCTCTCCTACAGCAAGCAGAGTCCAAGTGGCTACACATCCTTCATAGCTAGACAGACCTTCAAACTGTAACAACTGCATGATCTGTATCTGGGAATTATATCTGACCATTTCTGTTTGTTGTCAAGGTTACTTTAATACTGACTTGCATAAAACTACAACCACAATTATGTCTTCAGAGTTCTTACGCTATCACTAAAACTGAACACTATCTGTCAAATATATCAAGTTATTACTGGTCTATAATCTAAATGTCTGTTTTTCCTTGCCATCTATTATTCCCCGCCATGCACCATTCCTTCACTAATGGCCCATCCTGCCATGTAATAAACACTTGATATCCCCTTCTCTTCCTATCTCCTGATTGGCTGCAACACAGTTCAGCTCAATTTCCCAGTTACAATACCACTCATTTTTTCAATTTTATCATCTAAATATTTGAACACTACCTTTATAAGGCCAATCTGTTTGGTGCAAATTCCTGGAGTGTTGTTTAAAAGATTTATCTATCTTTTTCTGTTGCAAAATCTCCAAACAAATTTTGTTAAACTCGTAACATTGCCCTCTGGATATTGTGCAGTTTTTATCCCTCAGATTTTCACCTGGCAATAATTTGCATACCTCCTTCTGGCAACAGTCCCTGCAGAGGGGCACCTGCTGACAAAGACTTCCTAACAACTGCTGTTTACACAATAGGAATTGCAACTGCCTCCAGACAGGGACATTTCACAAAGTTCAACAAATCTTGAGTGATGCAAGCAGAAAAAACCCTTTGAAATGAAGCCAGAACAATTATAAGAATCTCGAAACAATTTCACCTACACTAACACCAGGTTTGGTTCAATTTATCATAATTTGCAAGTTCAAATAACCTTCAGAAAAAGCCAGCCTATGACAGAGGAATAGAAGCTGAACTCCACACAGGGCTGTTAACACGTATCAGTGGATGATGAGGACCCATTGTGATTGGTGACAATGCCAACAAGGCCGATGGGCCCCATGCAGGGCTGATCGGCAAGTTGCTTTATCCTTCTGACGACAAGACCATGGCAATGGAGCACAACCCATACTCGTGTGCCTATATTCTGTGTATTGTTCACAATGTGTCTCAGGATTTGGTGTTCAGTGATGCTTGTCTCATTTTTCCCTTTCTCTTGACCCCTGGAGTTAGTGATGCGAGTTTACATGGCCGTTATGGGGAGTTACACGGGTCTTGAATTCTGTGCTTGTCTTGTAAGACGATTCTATATCTATCTTGTGAGAATGCGAGACTATTCTGCCCCTTTCGTGTCAGACTAGTCTAGTCCTATCTTGGGAGACTATTCAATCCCTATCTTGTGAAACTATTCTGTCCCTGTTATGGGACTATTATGTCTCAATCTTGGGAGACTATTCTATCCCTGTCTTGTGAGACAATTCTATCCCTGTCTTGTCAGGGTCTTTTAAGAGTATGTGACACTACTTTGTCCTTATCTTCTAAACTTTTCTATCCTTATCCTGTGAAGGTCTTCTATCCCTATCTTGTGAAACTATTCTGTCCCTATCTTGTCACACTATTCTATCCCTATCTTGTAGCTCCAATGTACATTAAAGTTCCATATCTCAATGTACATCATATTTTGACCATGTGAGGGTGCTATTCTTTATATGGCTCGCATAGGTCTTGTATATTATAACACATATGAGAGAGTGTTGTATATCATAACATGTATAGCAGAGTCTGAGACATGCCACAAGGGATTCCACTTCTTGTCACAAGATTACATACTTCTCCACTTACAACTTTCCTGTCAAGTGTTTTTTCTACAACTTTTCTAACTTTTAAAGATATTTTTATTGGGTCAGCGACAACTTCAAATGATAACAAAACTCAGAAATTAATCACACTACTGAACTGAATCAATTATGAAAATATTTACTTTTTATTTTGATAGCCATGGCAAACAGTTCCACACAAACAACAGCGCCAGTTGCCAGGAAATTATTACCCAACTCCCTCAGAACATTTATATAAATGTTGCCACACACAACAAATAATGACTATTCCTATGAAATGAAACCTGACCGGAATGGGTACATTACTTGCAATGGTCCGAGAACATGTTCTAGATTCGCCATACAGGGTGTCTGCGCAAGCTCTACAAATAGATGTCTCTTAGCAATTTGTGGGTGGGAGGGAAGGTCATATATACACTAATGCAAAACCTGTTGTAGGGAAAGCAGCATGTCGGGCAGACTGGAGAGCGGGCCCAGGGGAATTACAAGTTCCCAATCAATGGCCATCATGACGTACTTAGCCCCACTGGGAACGCCGACTCGGATCGTATTGAGGTCACCGCCAACTACACCATATTGATCACTGCCTCTTTCTTCAGAAATCAACATCTCTACACATGCATCGAAGCCCTTCCGGTCCTCCTATATACTGCCCTGGCTTGTCAAAATGGTAGAATGGCAGGCAAAATAGTACTTATCTACACGAATGATGTTTCAATAAATTTATCGAGATATATTGGATGTAAATGAATCATGGTAGGTATCCAAGAGAAATGCCGACTTGCATCCACACGGACAGTTAGTCCGAATTGGAATAGATTTCATTTGTGGCCTGCCATTGCTTATTTTGTGTAATAGAATACACTCATCCATCTAGATGAACACGTTCCAATACCATAATCTGATTGAGTCCATTTATCTATGGTGGTATGCCTGTTTACTCTGCTAATACTGTCTGCCTCACCCACTCTATTACTGAAATCAGTTGTGTCTCAAGCAGTACCTAGAAGCGATCAATCGACAGCGTATCTCGAGACACAAAGTCACAACCACATTGCCTCATCCTTTCCAGCACCCATAATCCCTCACCAAGTGCATTGTTATATATGAACAGTTTCACATAGTTATCAAGTGAAAAAATAATCGTATTAAAATATATTGCATTGCATTTGGTTTCATGAGGCCATCCATTTGACATTCATTTTGATGCAAACATATATTCATAGAGATATAAATAAATACATGTAAGACATGTCATAATTCTGTCATGCATGTGGCAACTTGAACAAACTAATGCGACTCTTTAAAATGACTTACTGACATAACAAAAGATGAATTTTCAAATATATGCTATTGTTGGAACTACTTTCTACATACACAGGAACTACTTTCTACGAAGCGTGAAGCGGAGCCAGACTTGCCCAGATGCCGTCGCCATCGTCCACCAGAAGACAGAATGGTGTTCTCACCTCGCTACGCTGTCAACTTGGGCAAACACCGCGATATTGACTCCATCTCCAGCCAAAGATGGTCGCTCAGACTCCTTCGAAATATTGAGATTTGCCATCCAAAACCAGACGCCAAAACCACCGATCAATTCCAGCTCAAGTGATGTGACGTCCTTGTGGAAAATTACTTCCTTCACAAACATTGACAGTTGTCTCCAAACCCAAATCACAACTTGGCTTTGTCTCGGCCATTAATTCAATCTAGCTCAGTTTTCTTTCATTTGCAAAAGGCTTTTGCATCCTCACGATCAGTACTCCAAAGATTATCACATGAAGTCGTCCACCCAAACAATCATCTTCAACGTGGACACTAACTAGAGTCATAGAATGACGCCAATTGATGCCTTAATGGCCAACACCTAGAGGTGGCACATAGTTGGACTTAATAGTTGCTCCATACGAGGAGGTCACACAAGCTGGAGCTCTGCGCCTGTCATGATCGTAGTAATTATCTGACACCATTCTTATAACAATCCACACCAGGCATCCTGCTACTCCAGGGAACGATGCAGCCTAAGTACTCCAGAATAGAATATCCTCCATGAAAAATCACAAACCTGAAATGATCTATCTAAATCTAACTAGAACTATCAGCTAGCAGAACCAAGAAGACTACGGTCATCACCTTTCTAGGACTACAGAACCACGAAGCTTCTAAAGCAGCTACATCTACTACAGTTGCTGTTACAACTACAACGACACTACCTCTACGGCGGCAACATCATCTACCCTGCTACAGCAATCACCAGATATACATCATGTAAGATTTTAGAACAATCAGAAACATCTACAACTAGAGTGCAACTCTTGCGTAAGAAGCAGCCAGCGGGAGCAGGAACTCCCCCAACTCCAAGCGGAACTGGAGTGCCGAACTGTCGGGGTGTACAGTCTCCTCCTCGGCTCACTCCTTACCCGACTGTCAGCCTAGTGGATCATACATTGCCTCTACAGCTAATAGGCATGCCTACTACAAATCACCCCTCATCCACGCACATAATACACCTTGCTCAGCAGCAGGATGGGTAAAAGATGAACATTTAGCAGACGGATGCAGTGAGCATTGACTAGAAGTAATAGCATGGTATGTAAGTGCTGTCTTCCTACCAACTACTATGCAGAGAATGTGAGAGAAAGCTGCTAGTAATGAGGCAGTCGACAGGCCGAGACTTCCAGCACCGACCCTCCTAGAGGGCAGTTGAGATGCTTATTGCTACTGTTAACATAGGATAAGGGAGCAACGCTAGGGATTAACACTGGGGAATAGCCTCTTCAGTTCAGGGAGACGTACTCTGCCCATATATCATGATAGCAGCAACCGACATGATACAGTGCACATGTCTGCTAGAGGTTCCTCTGCGTGTCTGGCACAGATCTGGCTACCAGCTAACCCACACCCAGCCCTGTTCCCCCTCTAGTCCTTTTCCCCCCTCCCCCTAGTCCAAGTTTAAACACCAGCTGTTTATTCTAGCTGCCGTTCAAATCATAAACTTCCTGGGATAAAGCTTTCTGCCATTTGCAGAAATAATCAGCAGGGTTGGCAGCAGTTGCCCATCATATTTAGTAACTCGATAGCTCAGTTTCAGATAATACTTTCCTTACAACTCTTCACTTTTTTCCTGACCCTAATCACTCTCCTACACAGCCAAAAATATAAAATTCGTCTTTGCACTGTTTATGTGCTACTGTGTAAATATTTAGAAATTCTTAATTTACCCATCAGTGTTACAGCCCTCAAAGAACAGAGTGTGGAACTCCCTCCCAGTGACTTCCTTGCGTAACCCCCAAACCAGGGCAAACAAGGGTTATCTTCCCTTGCAACTGACCCTTCTTTTTGTTCCTGAAATTCCTTCTGACATTTACTGAAATATTTGGGGTTAGGGGTGAACATTTGTCCAAATATCATCATCTGCCTCCATACAACACTGGGGCTCACTGACTGGGTTGTCTTACACAAAAGCAACATCCTGGTTTCTGCCTTTGCTTTTCTCAGTGTGTTTAGTTTCAGTGGGCGGTTCCCCCCCTGCAGATGCAACTATTCGTGGGAACTTTGTCAGGCTGGGTGAGAGAGGTTAGAAAAATGTCTACAACAGAAGCATATTTCATTCTACTTTTTTTCTTCTTCAGTCCAGGGCTTGTATTAATGGAGTGTAAAATCAGAAGTATGTTACCTACACAACTGATAAACCTGTCGACAAGGGACCAATGATTCCGGATTTTTCCTCATCAATTAATGTACGTCTTTATTTTCAGTGATGTTGATGAGTGAAGTTGCTGGATAGAAGTGATAGCTTCCCCCACCACTGCCGAAATGATATACCCCTCCCTGTTTGCGTGAAAAGGACCTCCTTGTCCCAATCTTACCAGCCATCTTGTTTATTTATGAGTACCCATGATGCAACAGTTGCTATGTTAACACACAAACCTCTATGTCTGTTGGTTGTCTTGTCAAACATAAGCATCGCGTCTTCAATCTGAAAAAATAAAAGACCACTTATTAAGATTCTGAATTCACTCTTGAGAGTCTCGCAAATCATAAACATGTATCACAGTAAATCAAAACATTTCCTTCTGCTAAAACAGATTAACTTTTATAGATATTCTTTCATTAACGCTTAAACAGCATTTGTAACAGGGCCATAAAAATAAAAACACATTAATACACTCTGTGCTACATTCATCAACACCTACCAAATAACAGACACATAACAAAATTTTCTGAAGTTACTTAGTGAATAAGCGAGCCTGGACAGGAGAATCCTGTGCTTGACAGCATAAGCATCAATGTACCAACTGATAAATGAAGGCATGCATCAACCAAGTAGGCAAGCCTGATCACCTGGTCCTGTAAGTCGCCTCTTATGACAAACATGGGTTGCTGAAGACCAGTTCTAACCCAGACCTTTAGGAGTCTTCAACACAAGCACTACAACCATTATTGTAACGTTATCTGTTCTATCAGAATTATCACGGTGTGTCAAACCAAGGAATCACTACAGCATCAAACTGTGGTCATGTTCTTATAACCATACCAGTCAATAGCAAGGTAAAAATACTTCAATGTTAAAAGGCCATAATTAACAGGAACGACACATTATTTATTCAAATCTTTTTTATTATCATTATAGCTTCACACATTGTCCCCATGTGGGTAATCGAACCCGGGTCTTCGTCGTGACTAGCCAACGTTTTACCCACTAGCCTACCCAACCGCCCCCGTTTATGCTAAGAAATATTCGAGCTTCAGGCAAGAAGTAGCTGCCTTCAAAAAAAAATTAACAGTCTTTCAGGTTTTTTCTCAATTCAAACTTCCCATAGCTTCCCAAAGCTTGACTGCACTTTTATTGGATAATTGTGTGTCAGCCATAATGTAGGTCAGCCAACAAGGCAGGAGAAATAGAAAAGTTCACATTTTAAGTGGCCTCAACAAAATTTGAATCCTGTGGCTGATGTACAGGCTTTGGTAAAGTTCAGCAGAACTACATAGCCGATAATTGGGGAATATGTCCCACATAACTGGTGTATAACCAGGTCAAATGTACCAATGACTTAAAGACCTTTTGATTGGATGATTACGATAATTTGTGGCCAGATGTGTTAAACGCCTGCTGGAGCTTTCATCCCAGGAGATGAGAAAAGTGACCCATCCTATGACATCCCATCAACTACATTGTTTAACATGTATCAATCATAGTGAGCTTATTGGCAGAGAGACAAGCCAGTTGTCGCTATACTGGACGTGTAGGGAGAGTATAAATTCTGTAATTCAGGTTTAATACTGGCCCAAAAGATATTCAGGGGAACAATATGTTCCTTACTGCCAGACATAATAAAATGGAAATAGTTACAGATTTCACAAAATATCATAAAATATTCTTCCTCGACTGAGGTATTCAGAAAGGTTCAGGGCTCGCCACAAGTACGTCTGATAACTCCATGATAACTTACAGTTTACATCTAATACACTATCATCAGCAATCCTGAACTATTAAACCAAGGAGACTACCAAGGAATGTTTACATGAGGGCCCAACAAGTCCCCACCAAAAGAAGTTTTCTAAAGTCCTAGTTGAATTCACAACCGATGTTCAAGTAAAGACTGAGATTTGCTATATAGGTAGGACTGTGTGTCCTCAGCCTGCCAATACCAGCCCATCATCCTGATTGTATGTTACACCATAGTCTCAGCTTCCTAATCAACTCTTGCCTAATATTCTGTCTGGGCCTACACCAGGTGGTCATATATAATGCATGCCTCCTCACAGGGTCTAACTACTGCTGGAGTTGCTTGGAGCCTGTGACCTCCAGGAGGACTGGGAAAGAAGGTTATCTTCACCAAACATTCCATATGAATCTGACCATGTTATACCATGGCAATCTGACTGTGCAACAATCTGTTTAAAATGCCATGACAAGTCACCCTATCGGCTGTCAGTAATGCTTAACAACATCCTGCCCGGGACATAACCTTGAACTAGTCCTGGAGGCCGTGGTATATGAGTGTATATTCCCACCCACAGCTTCCATCAATGCTGGACAAAGTCTGACTTCACAGCGTTACAACTAACTCTCCGAAGTTCTGTTTCTGTTGTATTTCTTTAGGTACACTTTTCAGTTAATTTCTTGGCAAGTGTTTTCTAAAGGTGGAGGTGGATGCCATACCGGCTTGTCTGTCTGTCAGTGTGTGTGATTAAGATAGTGGAAGCCTCCCCACAGTGCCTATTGTCAATGCGTAGGTGTACCATTCCACAAGGAAACTCGGCCATGTTTATCTGTAGTTTAAAGTGCAGACACATCTGTTTTCAAAATTCTCTATTTTGAATAATAATACTCACATCTAAAATTGTCAAATTTAAAACAAAATGGAATAATTCTGCCATTTCTTTACTGGACTTTTTTATTCTTTGATAACTTTCCTCGGTCCTTCATGTCCCTTAGCACTTGACAGATTGGGAGCTCAAAATTTTAATAACATCTCTCCAATTGATGAATGTTTCGCAACTTCAAAATTGCCTTTATGGCTGAATGGGGAAAATTGTCAATGCAATACTGTCTTTTCTCAACACTCACAGTGGAGGCAGACACATGAGAAATAATTTGCCAGCTCACAATATTCCATTGTTTCACTGCGCTGTCCAAACAACCCGTGCCAAATTGGATGGATAGACAAAATTCATCTTGGACTTGACAAACTCATCTACAAAGACATTTCCCGATTTCCCGAAAAGACAAACACAATCCAGCTACTAGAGGGCAGCACTGTTGTGTTAGTATGCTGGCCTTCCTCTTGGTGCTGGAATTAACGAACAAACTTGGACTGACAGCATCACCACCTTTATTGACCTCCATGCAGGAGAGCGCCCAGGAGCCAAGATATTGTTCTGGCAAATCCCGAGAGAGAGACCAAAACAACCCTACCATATTAAACTTCCCACCACAGTCAACAAGCCAAGTCCTTTGCTAACAGTGTTTATTCAAAGCTGATCTTTCAATTACTTTCTACCAAGGACATTGGACTGAGTTTTTCCCAACTTCAGCAACATTTAATAATGCTCTGGTAAAGTCAACACTGCCAGTCAGTCAAGCATAATGTTCCACAAACTGATTTTAATATCACACAATCATATATACCTGCAAATACTGGACATGAAGATTACAGTAACACACGATTAATTTCAACATATTTAATACTGCTTAGATCCCGACATCAAAGTCAGTGTAGTATCAGAGTATGAACAAATCCGTCAACGATGGAGCTTAATCATGGATCTTTTCCATGACAACACTATTCCTACATCGCATGACACCAATGGCAGGCGAGTGACAGATTATGATGGATGAATCCCTCAGAGATCTTCACAAAGCCCAGCAGCACACCCCACATTTAGTGCCATTTTAAACCAACAAGAACAAAGGCATATTCATAAGGACTGGATCGGAGGAGACAGTTGTGACATAAAACTGACAAACTTGTCATGATATCTACTTGTCCTGATGGGGTCAGGGAGTCATGTAGAGAAATAGGAAAGGATCTTGTCACCGACTGGTTATAGCTGCTGACATACCAGCCAACACTGACGCAATCGTTTTGTCAAATCCTGCTAACAACCAACACTGACACAATCATTTTGTCAAACCCTGCTAACAACCAACACTGACACAATCATTTTGGCTAACAACCAACATTGACACAATCATTTGTCAAACCCAAACAACAACACTGACACAATCATTTTGTCAAACCCTGCTAACAACCAACACTGATCGTTTTGTCAATCATTTTGTCAAATGTCCTGCTAACAACCAACACTGACACAATCATTTTGTCAAACCCTGCTAACAACCAACACTGACACAATCATTTTGTCAAACCCTGCTAACAACCAACACTGATGCAATCGTTTTGTCAAATCCTGCTAACAACCAACACTGATGCAATCGTTTTGTCAAATCCTGCTAACAACCAACACTGACACAATCGTTTTGTCAAATCCTGCTAACAACCAAGACTTACACAATCGTTTTGTCAAATCCTGCTAACAACCAACACTGACGCAATCGTTTTGTCAAATCCTGCTAACAACCAACACTGACGCAATCGTTTTGTCAAATCCTGCTAACAACCAACACTGACGCAATCGATTTGTCAAATCCTGCTAACAAGACACGATTACAACAACCGGAACACAACTAGCCTACTTGCCCAAAGCAGCTTTAGTGCCAACACAAGCACAGTTCATGTTAAGCCAACGTTTAGTCTCTGAATATAAATAATGTTGATAGTAACAAATAATCCCATTTATATCGAAAAGGAGCCCAGTCAGATGGGAGATTCAGAACCTGGGGAAATCTAGACTTACTTCATTAAAGGCTTTAGCACAGCAGGGAGGGCAAGGTAGTAGAGAACATAATGTGGTGCAGGGACGGTGAGACAGACCAAGTTCATCTTAACGTATGGGAGCTATGTACCATAAGATTATTCTTGTGTCTATGTCCGAGGTAATAAGTTAAGATTATCCCAACAGTGAAACTATTTTAGGTATGATAAATCATAGGAGTTACGATCATCTTAATGCCATGATAATGAATATTCATGTAATGCTACTGAGGGGAGTAAGTATCAACACAAACAAGTGTTTAGGAAGTGAAGGGATATTTTAACACTTTTGAGGACAATGAACCTTAATTTCATGGGAATTCACACAAAAAACCCATTAGTAACAGCAACACTGAGATAATGCAGGCATTTTTTAAAAACAACAACAATTATTTCCAGAGAAATGTTTCAAATCTGTGTGCATTGCTTTGTGGAGACATATCACTGATCTTCATTGTGTGATAAACACTATTTTACTGTACAATTTTCATATCCTGACCAAACAAACTAGTGGTTAACAGCATGACACCTGCTTGATACCAGTTGGTAATGCAAAAAAGCCATTGCACACACATACCTTAAAACCATTCCTTCCCCATATTAATCTACAATTTGACAAAAATATGAGTGCTGTGCATCTGTTCTGCTCTGAAATTCCCGAAGGGTCTGTTAACATGGAGATGAATGCAAAATGAAGCACTCTCATACATTTCCAGAACATCAGCGATTGACCGAGTGAACCTGATCTACTCCCACAATGCACCTCTCAGCCAACTGCCATGTCAATTACTGCTATTCCTAGAAATGCTGTCATTACTGGAATAACATAAATAACCTTCCACACAGATAGCGTCTCGTTTTTATCCTCATTGTGAGATCGTTTTTTACCAAGGGAATTTGTAAACAATACTACCTTGCAGATTACTGCATAGCCCCAGTTACACTACTGCCACCTTGGGGTATACATCAAACAAAACAAGTGTTACCAACGTGTGTACACAGCAAGATGGGCAGTCTGGGGTATAATGTTATCACCTTCATTCAAGGTCAAAGAAACTCATGCTGATATTTTGATTGTTGTTTGACATCCCGCTCAGCATTATTCCAGCTCAATGACACGGTAGGGAAATAATCAAGTCTGGGTCAGACAATCCAGTGATCAATACTGTAAACAATGTTGAGGTACAAGCATGCATTCTAACCAAAATTTGACCAGAAGAATTGCTTGTTGATGAAATTTTAACCCCTCGCCTCTACCGAGTGAAAAACTTACCAGCATCCAAAATATCCTAGCATAATATTTTTGTCAAAGGGGCCCAAAACAATCCCTTTTAGCATATATATGATCAAAATCAAATATATATTTTAATGCGCATGATAATCCTATTTTAGTTATTCAACAATGACCAATTTTGGTTTAAAACTGCTATAAAGTATTCTTGACTGAAAGTTCACCTTGAATAAACTTCACAATTTGAAAAACAACATCTCAAGAAGTAGAATGGCGGAACACAAAGTACAAAGGAATTTCTCAGGTCATTTTACTCCCCACAACACAAATTTTCCATCAAAACAAACATTTTAACATTTAATGTAAAGTTGTTTGGTTGAACAGAACACAGAATAAAAATACTTTCTTGGATGTTGCAAGTAGATTTGTCACAGTGAAGTTTTACATTGATCCACAACAAGAACTGGTGTGCATTCCAAGAGAACTAGACAGAGACATACAACCTCTGTCACAACAGGCACACAAAACCAAAACAACCAGGCACTTCAAGGAGCGTGTTCCAATCTTAACCCATACCTCACAAATTTATGCAACTAATTTCTCCTCCAAATGTGAAGAGCTCCAATCATTGCAAGCAGTAACAGGGCGACAATATTCAATGTGTTTTCTACCCTCATGTATAAAAACTTGCCACCTCTTTCCAGCGGAGGTAATTGAATGACGAGTGTTGGTTCTAAACGAATGCAAGGAGCATGAGACAACCTACTACACCTCCCCTACAGGCTGACAGGAATTAGCACAAATCATATACATAGCATTTATTCGGAAACAAATGAAAGCATGGCTAATCTAGCGGTATTCCCATGCCAATTATTGTGATGTAGTCATCATGGAGTAATGGGGAAACGACACTAGGCCAATAACCCTCAAAGGGTCTCCTGTTTATTGTCTCAGCAAACGTTAAACAGCCCTCACACTCACTCTCAATCCATGCTTATCTGGCTTCCCATCTCTCTGCGTCATATCAAAATCATCATTTTTAATGCCATCAAATTTATCCAATGTCAACATAGTCCAAAAATTGCCAGAAACCTCTGGAACTAATGTATTATATATTACCAATTTGAAAAATAAATTTTACTTCAGCGAGACCCACTTCTTGATCATCTTTATTATATGACATAATAAGAATATTAACTAAAAAAATTAGCATTTGTAAATTGGGCACTTTGTCAAGTAATTCTGAGATCCTACGGAATCATGCCCATATTGATTATCATTATTGCATGGCAATTTTAGATGCACGCTTCATATCTCATAGCCTCTATGTTTCCACCCTGTGTGCTCAAGGACAGGATATTGATCAACTACAAAGAATCTTGATCATTAATGAATATTCGGAAAGGGAAGAACAGCTGCCTCTAATATGTAGAAAGCACACACAGAGGCAACACTACTGGGTAGCAGCCCCAGACAGATGGACCTTGCATGTCCCACAGGGAACAATTCAAAACTTCCAGATTCAAGAATAACAAATGCTGGCTACAGAATCAAAATCATATAAAATCCATAGTCCACAAAGCATTAGTGTTGATTTAGACACATAATATGCATGATAATTTTCGCTATTTTTTATTAAACCTTTCTTCAATAATCAATGTTTTAGCAGCACAGACAAGGTTTAAAAAGAGGATCAACATTGCATGAGAATTTCCTCGCATAATGTTTAATAAATTACTTTTTCTTTTATCATTTTATCCCATGAAACAAGATACATAAAAATTGCATACAAATTTTGTATTTTTATCACACAGAGGGATGAGTAAATGATTTTATCACTATTTTTTAGGAGCATAAACATGTTTTGTGCAGGCGGGTCAAGTTGTCATTTGTAAACTGTCTATGCAAATTTTTCACAACATCTCAAGTGCTGTGATTCATCTCCCAGATGAATTTCTGACAAACACATTGTAGACATCAATGTCATGGGGAGCTCATACAAAACTAGCCTACATGAAAGTCTACATGTGAACTGATTGCCGCGGGCAATTCACTGCATGGTGCTTGATAAACTGGGGTCAGAGTGAAACTGGAGATAGCTTATGATAAAGAGGCAGTTTACATCCCCCCATAAACCAGCAACATGAAACAGGACGGAGGTTTATGATGACAAATATGTCCCTTGAGGGGTGTACAAGGGTATGGGTGTCTGTGTCCCTCGAGGGGTGTGTGACCCAGTGTTGCCCCCTGTTTTACCCCTGTACAAGGGTATGGGATAACCCTGTCTGTGTCCCTCGAGGGGTGTGTGACCCAGTGTTGGGATAACCCTGTCTGTGTCCCTTGAGGGGTGTGTGACCCAGTGTTACCCCTGTACAAGGGTATGGGATAACCCTGTCTGTGTCCCTCGAGGGGTGTGTGACCCAGTGTTGCCTCATTGTTTTCCCTGTTTTACCCCTGTACAAGGGTATGGGATAACCCTGTCTGTGTCCCTCGAGGGGTGTGTGACCCAGTGTTACCCCTGTACAAGGGTATGGGATAACCCTGTCTGTGTCCCTTGAGGGGTGTGTGACCCAGTGTTGCCTCATTGTTTTCCTGTTTTACCCCTGTACAAGGGTATGGGATAACCCTGTCTGTGTCCCTCGAAGGGGTGTGTGACCCTGTACAAGGGTATGGGATGCCTCATTGTTTCCCTCGAGGGGTGTTACCCCTGTACCCCACAAGGGTATGGGATAACCCTGTCTGTGTCCCTCGAGGGGTGTGTGACCCAGTGTTGCCTCATTGTTTCCCTGTTTTACCCCTGTACAAGGGTATGGGATAACCCTGTCTGTGTCCCTCGAGGGGTGTGTGACCCAGTGTTGCCTCATTGTTTCCCCATTTTACCCCTGTACAAGGGTATGAGATAACCCTGTCTGTGTCCCTCGAGGGGTGTGTGACCCTGTGTTATCCCCTGTACAAGGGTTTAAGATAACCCTGTCTGTGTCCATTCATGCAGAACTCACAAACCTCCTAACTTAAGCAGTACGGTTTATCCGTTTCCATGATAACAAGTGAACTCAACATGTCTGAATATGTGCCATGTTCAACCTTAACATTTTTTTTCAAAGATCACAAGGGGTAATTTCAGTGGCATTTTAGTCCTATTTCCTGCCAGCTCCGCCATACTTCCCCAGTTGTAATGGTTTAACTGCTGCCGCAGATCACGTTTCCGTGGTGACACCCGATACGAGTGAGAATATAGACCATAGGTATTGGAGTGTCGCAGCACACTCCTCCCAGCATGCACTCCCCTGACCCTGCCACTGCTGTGTATAACTGCTGTATTCAACGGCCCTTATCACACCAGTATTAATAACCTATACAAACATACCTTCACTTGCTTTATGCCTCAGCTCGACAATCAGCCCATTATTGTTCAATCTGAATTTAGTCAACTCCAAGAATGTGATCAAGAAGCTCCAATGACGCATGGGCACCTTAGATTGGCAAAAACTACTGGAATTGAACAAGGATCTTTTTCAAAGTTGTTTTTAGGATGCCTACTTTGAAGAAAGTTCAGCAACTTTCCCTCCAGCTAACTATCCCCACAATGTACTGAATAATTGATAGCTTCAAATTTGAAACTTATTTACTGGTGAAGTATTGCCTGAAGCCCTGTTCCCACTGCAGTGACCTTCTTTCCAACGTTGATACTAAAACCCTGATTACTTCTTATAGTCAAGCAAATTCTCCCTTTAAAGTGCTCCTCACGTAGAAACATGTCAAACATTACAACAGGATGCTACCAACCCATTTCTGTTTTCTCCAGAATAGAATTCTATTCAACAAACTGCCGTCATGGTACAGGCTAGAAGCACCATCACTGAGTATCGTCTAAAACTTGTGTGCACGACTAAATTGAAGTCATCAATATCCAAAAACACACATGTCTAAGCGACAATTTCCATTCAAAAATATCTCCCTCTCAGTTTGATATTGGACCAATCTGTTGCCATTCTTTCCATATGAGGACAACCAGTGTTGTGATTCCAGATGGGTGCCTCCGCCTCACCCCTCCCCTACATTATTCAGACACGCCTGTCCCCCTCCCTCCACAATAACCTGCCTGCCTCCAGACAAGCCCCCTCCCCCATTCAGTGACAAACCCTTTCAATAATCACCTCACACCCAGAACAGTTGCTTACTGCCTCAATCAAACTCCCAAAATTCCACCACTTGAAAAAATTCTTCACCTTTCAATTCTGAAAACATCACTATTCACTGGCTACGTACAATTTACAGTTTCAAACCAAAATAAAGCTTCCCAGAAAACTGATTCCCCGAGGGACAATACACTGGAAGAGCTGTTTTGTCAGTGTCAACATTCCCGCCAGGTCCCCTGATGTCCATGGTAACATCCTTCCCTCTGGCAGAGAAACAATCAGGGGCACTTGCTGGTAGATCACTTGAAGGAACATCTAACCCTCTGCCACCATTGCCAGAACATCACTAGCCTGGGGTCTTTGGTCATCAGAAGCTAATCACGCCACTTGAGGAGACAAGAGCTCTCGCCTTAGTCCCTTGTCCAAGAAAGGACTATTACAAATGCATTGTACAAAATATTCATGGCAATACCAGTATGTCTCATTTCCATGATCATTAGAGGAATAAAATTACTTTCTTTCACCAGAACTTAAGTTACTACATCTTAAAATGAAAGTGACAAAACCATATTCTCAATAAAATTTCTACCAAAAGCTGATTTATTTGTAAGATTCAAACACCACCATACCAATGTGATAATGCATAACTATCAAATATTGATGACACCAGGTGTTCGTGACAAGGTGAGCTATTATGTCCCACTATATTTTAAAACTCACTCTATTTTAATTGTTACCACCAGTAAACAGTAAAACAGTAATACATTTGATAAAATAATGATTTGTGAATTTGGAGAATGTGTTCTAAGAAAAAGTGTCCATTTCTGCATAAACTAATGAGTGTTTTGTTCATCAAATTAGAAAATTCCTTTGAGGAAAAACAACTTCCTCTGAATGGGGCAAATCCCTCGATGGTGTCACTTGATTGGCTGTCCGTGACGGCAGTGTCGAGAGCACACCGCAGCATACAACTGCAGCCCCTACCTCCACTGATAATGACGGAAGACAAAAGAGCTAACATGGGCCCACATGAAAGGACAACAAAATGAGTCCAAGATGGCCACCATGTTGGGAGTTTCATCTCCTGAGCTTGCCCAGGCGGCCATGTTTGAAGTGGTTGCCCCCTGCAATGACCCAACAACATTCAATCTGGGCATCCAATGATGGCCAAATTAAATCGCAGCCCGAATTCATCACAAGCCTTGGAGTCTGATTGAAGCATAGAGGAGGGTTGGAAATCAGGCAATTCAAGAAGAACTCTCACCAAATGTGCCATCATGTCGAAACTGAATGATCAACAAAAGCTCATGGGACAAGCAAACTGAACGGAGTGCTTCCACACTAATCAGGTCAGTGACAAAAACACGTAATGTCCTGACTGGTTAGAAAGAGCAAGATAGCCATACAAGTAACTGTTCTCAAATGTGCTGAAGTCAGATCTCTCCACCATTATTTTACCGACATTTGCAAATACTGGAAAATTACGGCATTTAGGTGGCTGCTTAGCTCGTCGAACAAGATTTCATTCAGAAATGTTTTTAATCATTCTATCTCTTCCCAATAAAAACACCCTGATCCTGTTGCCTGATAGACATAGTGATTGATGTGCATATCACAGCACAGATGGTGAACGCCTTCAGTCACAAAAAATGATGCTACTTCTACTGCAGATAAATCTACCTTCTTTCATGACAATTTATTCCCCATGTCTTCATCAGGCACAGCGAAATTCAATCTTTCTGTCCTAGTATCGTAGCTGACAAAACAAAACTATCGCGAGCCACATGGAAACAGACACTTGTAATATAGAGCGTAAATACAAAGGGAGATAACTCAATAATGACGGGTCAATCAGACTCTTAGATCAGCCTCAGCGGCAGCTATGATTGAAGAAAACCAATATAGGTATTGACTAGCTGGAAGGTATTATATCATACTTGTACCACACATCTGGACCGACTGGGTGATGGGAACACTCCAATAAAAAAACGTGGGACGACAAACCGCCAGATCACAGCAAACATGTCAGTCAAACACAGCATCATCACATAACCATTTCACCAAAGAATACGACAAGGCCAAATTGTTTTATCAGTAATTCCCAAACTGAGTTTTAAGTTTGCATGAGCAAGATTGCCTTTCCTTTGACTGGCTGTACGGGGCACTGCGCCCAGTCCATCCCATATCAAGAGGAACATCTAGTGAGAACTGCAGTATCAAGAATTTCACGAGCTACCAGGTTTTTGCAGCTCTACAGAAATCGGAATAATTGCATTTATTGATTCAATGGAAAATGCAGTGAATCAAATCCACTCTGGGGTTTCTACGCTGATCCGCTTCTATTTATACCTCAGAAGGAGAAGATGAAAATTAACTTTTCCTCAGTAAATAATAATTGAATTCAATTCTCATTCCGCTCAATTGATTTTACTTCACTGTTGCTGGTGCAATGGTAGTTTTAAACATCTGAAACTGTTGGTAAATTACTCGAAAGTTGACCTGAATGAAATTTAACATTTTTGAAGCCAAGATAAATTAAATTATCCCGCAATTGAACTCAGTTGTTGATTTATGGTATGTCTAAATGTCAGTGCTAATCCACGGAGAACTGTCACTCTCGGAGGTTAAAACAGGGGACAAATTGAATTGGAATTGTAGTCTTCCTGACTGGCCCCGTGGTGATACACTGGTTACAATTCACCAGATTAGCTCTTCAATAAGAAGTCTAATTTAGTAGAGTCACCAGTTTTGCCTCGTGTGCACTCTGAAGCACTCTGTGTAAGCAAAGTAGAGTTAATTGAGCAAATTCTCTAATAACTGTAGAACATCCACCAGTTTGGGGAGATACCCAGTTGGCAGCCCTTGGCCTGTCCAAATAACTGAATTTTATCTCTTCCAATTTAGATGCAAAATGGCTGTCCGTGAGTGAATAAGCTAGTTTCCTGAAACAAATTAGCATGACTGTGTCTAGAAGTGTCCCTTCTGTGTTTCATAAATCACAGAACAAACAAAATTCCTGAAATCCAGCATATGTGAGAGGCAACTAAACTCTTTCCAATCAAATTTTGTTTTAAAAAAATCGTTTTTAGAATTAAAAAGATCCATTTTAACAGAATGTGCAATTTGAAACTCAAAGCCATACACTACTCTTAGTATATCTTACTTCAGCTTCTTAAAGTAAGGCACTGTTCTCACACAAAACAAGCAGTCATGGCCTGTTGGAGCTCTGCACACACAATGCAACCTCTGTACTCTGGTCAACCAATCAGGCAAAAAGATAGCTGACACAACAAACTATTTTCCCTAAGACTAACAATAAATAAAAATATTTTTCTGACTGGAGAATTATCAAGTGAGCATTAACTAAGTGTCTTCTATTTGTAACTGGAAAAACCCAACATCATCTACCTATCATCACTGATGTTTTCCCATTATTCTTGCAAAGTACTACTTTCCTACTGCTTCTCACAATGAAGGTGAGACTAACTTTACAATACAGTGAATGACTTGTTTCACTTCTCACATATATTGATTTTTTTATAAGGTTGGGCTTATCATGCATTGTGTCCATTAATCCTAACTTTCAAGGCCAGAGGTAGCCTATCGTTAAAACATGCAGTTGGGTTGTGTTACCTTGCGTGACTCCATTACTTTTAATCAGCAACTAACAATCACCTGTGTTACCATAAATAAAACATGCCCAGATGGCAGGCCCTGCACAAGCCTACATTGATGTTAGTTTCAAGAAAAATATTTACATGTCCACAATTAAATGCTGTTTCGGAATTAGCATTTCTATTATTCATTATTTGTGGAACTGTTTTTCAGATAAAACTTATTAATTCTAGG
Organism: Haliotis rubra; assembly: GCF_003918875.1. Lineage (NCBI taxonomy): Eukaryota > Metazoa > Mollusca > Gastropoda > Lepetellida > Haliotidae > Haliotis > Haliotis rubra. The sequence continues at coordinate 113,357 of NW_025766492.1, forward strand.
AGAATACAAAGATCTCACCTGCATCCCAGTACAGATTTAAAGATACCTATATACTGTAATTCTAAACCCTACATTTTACGATTCTATTGTAATTATCTAGAGAAGACATCCAAGAGAGCAAGTTGGCTTTAGGGTCGTTTATTACAGTCTCCTAGTGATATCACGACATGTCAGCTTGACGGGGGAGGAAAGCCTGAAATGGTACAGGTCGCAGACATTTTAACATTTTCGTGTCTTAGACAACAGGGTGAAAATCGGGAAGTTGTCGAAGTCTATTACCAAGCGCAAATGACCAAAATAAAATAAATGATAAAATAATGTGCACACTAGTCCGCAATCTACCATCCAGATGATATCCAAACATTTATATATACTGTATATAAATCATATTATCAAACGAAGGTAGTCGACAGGACAGTAGCATCAGGACGGCAGAAAAAGACACCGCTGGGACCAGCCGATGTGTAGGAAGATTCATCACTGTCGCCAGAATTAACACGCTCGTTCTGTACTCACATCGCCATATTTGGAGAAGTAGTTCTTGACATCTTCGATTGTCGTTGAGGCGGATAAACCTCCCACGAATATCTTCTTGGTTCTAGTCACCATCTGAAGGAAAAGAACACATCCATTAATGTCTAATTAGAACTGCATCGAGTACATCATAAGAGCAGACACCATGGTGGGTCGGAACCAAGCTAATGTACATCAACATCTACAGACATTCATTTTTCGCTCCATGTTATTGTGTTTCTAGCTATTCTTTGTGCATTTTGTTTTAATATCATATGCCAGAGATTTATTCCCTGCAGCAGCAAATGAAAGTTCGACTTTCCAAATTGGAATAGAAAGTGTTCCAACTCATGTAAATATGCTTATTACTAGTGTATGGTAATGTAGGGGTGAACTGTACCAGTAGAAAGGAAAAGGCTTAACTGCTGAGAGTAACATTACTGCACTGGCTACAACATCAAAATACCTGAATTTACAAAATTACGAACAAAATACCAACATCTTCCCATTGGCCTCCCAAGGTCTTGGCTTGGATGCCCCATAATTCCCCTCTCTCATTACGCACACACTGCTGCCCAATACAACTCAAGTGTTCAAAGAGATATTTTTAATTTCTCTCCATAAAGTTTTTTTATGGCAGTTCTGAAGATGACTAGGCAATATTTTATACTCTTTTGAAAAGATTTTGTTAAATTTGTTCTGCATGACTTATTTTGAAGACAAAGTTATCAAACAGACAATTCATGCCTTAAGATTTAGTATTCAATTATCGCAGCTCTGGCCACGGCGTATGCTGAAATCAAATCATGAACCTTTCAGGGGTTATCTAGTTACCATACCCTCAATATTATTCTGAGCCAATCGTGTCTCTACATATGTATAGTGAGCCTTGGCTTTTCTCCTTCAGAAACAACCAAATCGGCAGATAGTAGTTCACAGGAGAATAACAGCAGATCAAATTCTGAACAGTTCCTTTCATTGTAAGAACGTTGCACACAAGTTCAGTTAGGATGAAGAATAGCTCTCCCCTGCATCATTTCAATAGATCTAACTACCATCCCTCAGATACCAACATTCAGTAACACATCTACAAGACCTCTTCAATCCTGCATAAGCTGTTGCCAAATTGTTGCCAAATTGTCTTAACGTTTTAAAATTATCAGCATAATCTCTATAAACACACGACACCAATTTAGAAAATATATCAACTGCATTCATTACCAGCTTAATTATGTGAATTGTATAATTTCTACTTTTCTATGTATCAGAAATAATGCATCGCTGTGTGAAATATATATTACATGTACAATATTTTAGAAAGCAGCTGGGCAATATATTTATACTTTTCTTCTATTCACAGGTAGAACGCATTTCTGTAGAATATATTCCTAGTTTCCTTCTATTCACAGGTAGAACACATTTCTGTACAATATATTCCTAGTCTTCTTCAATTCACAGCCAACTCTTGACCCAACTCATCCAAAATGGCTTCTTAGCTTGTTTACCAGACATTTTTCATATCAAATTCATCACCACCTTTATGTCACATGACCACGTTACTTCAGCGGAAGACACTAAAAAACCCTGACACTAGTTCTGTGGAAGCATTTGATGACAAATAACTGCAATATTCTGTGATTGACCATATCAACCATTGGCATCAATATATACAAACAGAATTCAGATTTGGGGCCATTATCAGGTTGATAAAAGAGCCTTTGATAAGGAGGAGCTTGTTTCAGGATTAAAATATTCCAATCTGTTATTGTGAGAAATAAATTGCACAAAATACTGACAGTGCCATACATCACGTCCTGTAAAATGCAGTATGCGATGGGAAAAGTGTCAACCTGATTTCATACTCACTCCTATTTTAACAACTATCAAAAGCTACTTTTTCCACATATGGTATTCAGACTTGAAATACAGCACATACAATTCATTTCTCACACATTTAACACTGACACAAAATCAATCCTGACTGTGAAAGATTACTCTGTTTGCTGAAATACTACCATTTAGTTAGAGAGGCACAGAGAAGGAGAATTCTAGACAAGTCCGTGTTCAGTCCTTATCAATGCTTGAACCACCAACCTCCTCAATTATGCAAATCGCCAATGTGAGGAACATTCATCTTAGCAAGCGTGATTGAATTCCAATCTATCAATCCAAGCTAGGATAACTTTAACCTCTTGACAAAGGTAGCTCTGTGGCCTGTGACCAGCCTAGCCTTGAGCAACACATCACTACTGTCTTTGATGAAGCGAGAAAACACAATTTTTAAACTTTTCTCACCTGAGGTTTAGCTGACCCCACCCACATTGCGCACTTCTCGTGGTTTTGTATCGGACTGAAATGCTGTACCAGTGTATCCCACTGCTACCACCACATTATTGGAAAATGCTGAGCCTTTTGTAATGCAGAGAAAGGCATCACCTTGGCAACCCCTATGCATACACAAAACCCGTTCATCTACGCAGCTCAACATAGCCGGCCGATCAAACAGTGAACAAAAGAAAGGTATATACATTGTATGGTAGGCCCTTCGTGCCTATTCAGACTTGTGTCGCAGCAAACTTTCCCACCTTCAGTATAAAAGAGCTCAGCAAGGGCGGGCAAACACTGCTCACTGTGACCTGATTTGAGGTGCAGTTGAGACATTTATACTTCATATTCTGTGTAAAGACTCCTTTGTTTACTCTCTCGTAATTGCACCTGGTAACCTAGAACCCCTTCCCTCCTCCCTCCCCAACCAATCCACAAATAGCAACACTCTCAACCTGTCCCAGCCAATATCCACATATCTAAATCCACCTCTCAATATTGCATCCTTCTAAACCACGGCTGACTTAGTCAGGAATGAACCAACTCTGTACAGTAAAATGGAGCCTGTTGACCTGATCTCCGGCCACTCCCCCATCCCCTCACCCCCATGGTCTCCCCAGGCACCTAATCATCATTATGATAATATCAAATCAGTGTTCTACTGTCCGGTTTCTACAGACCAGCTGCTGTGACAGGTCCATGCTATTTCCCAATCCACCTCATTAATGCATCTCTGTCGAATCTAATATTAATACACCATGTTTAGAATACAATTCATACAGTCTTTTATTGTTTGGAAAATAGATTTTTTCCTAATATTATCTGAAAATGGTTTCATTGTCCTGTCTGCAGGGTGGCATTGTTACATTAATAGGAATGGTTTTGTTTGGAAACTGGTTAATGGTGTATGAAGTCCCCGCTTTGTCAGCACAGAGGTATTTGGTGACATGGATATCATGCTGAATACAGGATAGAAAACAAACACAAGAGACCGAGGTCGAGAGTTGGAGAGTGAAAATGGGAGAGTTCTAGAATACACTAGTGTGATAGAAAAATGTGTGACTGTGAAAGTTCAAGAAAGGGTATGTGTAAGACAGTTTGATACCATGTGAGAAAATTAGTCTGCATGAAGGCGAGGATAAGAGAATGTGTGAGAGTATGTAGAAGTATGAGCAAGTTTAGTTTTACGCCGCACTCAGCAATATTCCAGCTATATGGCGTCAGTCTGTAAATAATCCAGTCTGGACCAGACAATCCAGGGATCAACAGCATGAACATCAATCTGCGCAACTGGGATACAAATACATGTGTCAACCCAGTCAGCAAGCCTGACCACCCGATCCCGCTAGTCGCCTCTTACGACAAGCATGGGTTACTGAAGACCAATTCTAACCCTGATCTTACCGGGTTGTAAGAGCATGAAAGAGTATGATAGAGTATGAGAGAGTATAACAGCTTATGTCAGCACAATGGAAAATAGATTATGAGAGTACATTGGGCACGAGGCTCTAACAACAATGGGTGCAAGAGCATATGAGAGCACTCTGGGTATGAGTACGACTGCACTGAAAGTATGAGAGTCTGAGAGAAGGTTATCGACATAATAACCTCTGCAATACCACATCAAGTGACGGCAAAGTGATGATGACGAAGATAAACCACAGCTTCTACCACCCTTGGAGTCTCGCAAGCCCAGATCAATTCACATTTCAGCCGTATTGAATATCAAAGAACATAAACAACACCCCATACAAAAGAACAAACAGCTACAAGCAGTAAACTGAAGCTCTCCAATAAGATAGCAAAGAGGGTTTTCTTGTTCAATATTCGGGATATGGAGTATGTTCTGCTCTGTAGTAGCAGGTCCTTTGAATAATTGATCAGCACAAGGCGCTACATTCCTAAACTATATCCAATATGAAACAGAAAATCAGGTCTCTGGGGAAATCTTCAGGCCTCTGGTCCTCAACGATACATTTTGCTTTCTGAGTGTTCCTTTACCGCAAGACAACCCATCGGTCATCGTTCCATGGCAACATTACTTTTGTTGAGCTGAGTAAGTAGAAAAAATTGATGATAATTTCTCTGACAGTGTGGTTTGTCTCAATCAGTGTTAAAAACAAAAGTTGGAGGGCTTCATCAGAATTAGCATGAAAAAACGTGAACATCCAAATATACAGTTACAAGATCAAGAGAAAACCCGGACACATACTGCAACATCTAAAAACCAGAAACACGAGTAATTCTGTCAGCTATAAACAGGAAGTCTAGATTTGATGCAGAATGATCGTGTATTACCTAAAATACCATGAAACTGCTGACTGCATTAGCTGGAGACATACTACATCACAGAGATGCTAATGTTTCATAACTGTTTCCTATCAAGCGCAGCTAATAGTGACACTGTGTCAATGCTCATATCTCGTGTTGCACATCAAGCATGCACTGCTTCCTAGCGAAGTACTACTGTCCTGACAACTGACTACAAAACTGACTGTGAGCATCACAAGTACGGGACCTGGTTAATATCAAAGAGTGAAGGACATCCCTGCCAGCTACCATGACCTGCCAATCATACAACTCTCAAAACCACAGTCTGCCGATCAGACAGTTCTCAGACCTCAAGCTGCGAATCACACAATTCAGACCTCAAACTGACCATTGTACTGTTTTTCTGATGTCCCTTTAATTCAGAAACATGTTCATATCATAATAAAATTCAAATTAACAATTAAAGGCACAAGACTAAATTTACAATATATAATAATGACTGGCTTTCTTCGCATAAAGGCCTGGCCCTCAGCTATAAAAATAAACTTTATGTCAGCATTTATACAACACACTTTCCAAACACCTCTGCTCAAAATGGCTCATCATTACCCTTTTTGATTTACAACACTATTTGTTCAGAACAAAAGATACAAATGAAACATAGAAAGATCTAACAAACGACCATTGTAAGACTGTATTCTCAGCTATGTTACATCCAGGTGTGTTAGCATGCTATCTACCCTCCTAGCCTTCCACAACCATAAACCAGCCCGTTAAGAGCCTCGCAATTCTTCAATGATACACAAAGGCTTAATTAGAGCCATGGTGTGAGATCCAACACATGACCATGTTAATTACAATAGAGGCCATCTCTTGGTATAGGAGCCATAACAGCCAATCAGCACCCTGCTGCAATCTGCTGTAGACGGTATAGCAGGTTATACAGCCATGGTATAACATACATTGTCCCTGGACAGATATGCAAGACGGGTTTACACACTATAGCGTCAGTTTTGGTCATACTGTGTTCTATGTTGTTATTCAACCCTCAGCAATATTCCAGTTAATCAGACAATCAAGTGATTGGCATTGTGAAGAACTGTCCATGCCCTTGGGGTATGATGACCTCCACTGACCAAGTCACAAAGTCTGACAATTCCATCCATTTTGCTGCCTCTTAGAGCCAGTGTAACTTGCTCGGGATCACCCAGATAACACCCCCCTACCCCATCTTTATCCACACGTATGTCGTCACAGAATGTTTTATACATTTTCCTAATGACATAATAGAACTTAACTTAGTATATGAATTATTCATGGATAACAAAGTACTCCTTTATTCAATAGATATTTGATGTGTCCTTGGGCTCCGATGAGAAATATGTCAATCTCCTGATATTAATGACATTATAATGAACATCATTTTCACAGTTTGAACAAGATTTTTCACTCTAGGAATAAAAAGAAAAACTTAGAGGAATAATTTCTCCGCCGCTGTTGATACTTAAATCAGTGAGTGATAGAATGGAAATTATTTCGATTTTTCAAATGCAAGTTTTAATTTCCCGACAGCTAATATAAACTGATTGATTGCTGGAGGTTTTGTTGGCAGCAACGGCCCTTGTTGGTAGCAGTATTGTTACAAATCAAAGCTGCCTGGTAAATAGACCTTCATATTCCACTAGGCATTGCACAAGGCACAATTGCGTTCCAGTTGCATAATGGAAGCGCCATATCTGCCGGCAACATTATACAGGTTATATATTGAATCTGCTGAAAGTGTCACTTTGGGACTAAATTTGATTGGTTGTGCTGCACGATAGCAACAGCCACACATTGCATCTCCAAGCCACTGATACGGGCGAAAAAATTATTAAAGGGATTTTTCAAAGGCTGGAAGTGCCGTGGCAACATTGCAATGAAATGAAATGAAGAATTTGACAAGGATGTTGGTAATTGATATTCGAAATATTTTCTGTATGAGAAAGAAAAGGTGAACTTCTCCATCATAAGTTTCTCTTGAGGAGAATCTCTTTTCCCGAAGCATGCCAAGGACATTATATGATTTCACCGATATGTGGAAACCAACACTTCGGAGAGGGATTTCTCCGGTACTAATTAGAATTATTACGATCCTCCGCGCTTACAAAATACATCCTTACACAACATGCTGTCTGAAGTATCAGGAAAAATAACAAAATAAGTTTTTAAAAGCAAAAAGTGTTATACTTCAGCTTTCTAAAACAACATGTTCCAAACAACTATCTGCAAGTCATCAACTGTCGGGTTTCCTTGGGTATCACCTCCCATGAGATTAACCTGACAACTTCTTCCAACCTCTACCCCTTGGGACACCCACAGTGAAGGCCCTTGTCACTATAATTAGTTGTACAGCTAACCCCACACCTGGACTGTGTCAACTCAAGGCCCATTTCTCATGTCCCTCTATTCTTAAACAAATATTTTTTTAAATTCCACAAAAATCAACCAGTAACAATAATACCTGAAGACAGTTCATTATTGAACAAAGTCCACAATTTGAATTGATTCCAGAGAGTCAGTCAGTCAAATGTTTTACATGACTATCCAAAAGCCAATAATTAATTCTTGCAGAAAATACCAAAAACCAAAACAAACAAGCCCTAAAAATCAAGATCTCAAATTTGTTAATAATTACAATATTTACACAAATTAAATTGTTACTATACAACAGCAGAATCACCGTCCATTAACTCCAAGTTTACACAATTAACTCTAAACATAGTACAAAACTAACAAAACAACACAATGTATATATCCATGGAAGTGTTCTTCAATAAACAAAAACAATAACCTGCTCCTAATGTTATGACACCATGCCATTCTTGAGAATGCATGTCCCATTTTTACCCCTCAGTGAGGATACCGAACATCCAACCAAGCTAAGGAATGGCATTCCCCATTAACCCTCTATTGCTCATCACTGCTCGGTGGTGACATTAACCCCTTGTATCCAGAAGTAGAGAGACATTCCTGGAGTTCAGGAAGTGTAATATACAGTAATTAGTCTCAGCCTGTCTCAGCTTAGTCAGCTTGACGATCAAGTGTAAGATAAAGGGGAGAGTTCATTGTGCTGTACTCTGCTCGTGTTGACAGTCAATTAACACACTTAACGCACTCATTAAAACGGTTATCACACACAAAGCATTTATGACGTGGATCATATGACAAGTTGTAAAAATACAGGGTATACAGTTTATAGTTACTCAAATTTCACGTTTCCCACCCTGTCCACAGACACATGTACCATTCATCGTTCGACAGGGCTACTGATATTTCATGCTGTGACATTCAATGAACATTTATTGAATTGTGTATTTATGTTTAATCAATGTGAAATGAACCTGCACATGCTTCAGTTCAATGACAATAACACTACTTGTATAACAACATATCCCAGGAATCAGTCGCAGTCAGATGCAACCTCCATAATCTCCATCCCAGTTAAAAGTTGAATAACGCACAAAACCCAAATATTTTCTGACCTACCAGCACATCCTAACTGCAAAGATATTCAAGCATCAGCTATGTTAATCCAGGGACATATTTCTAGCATTCATTACCCCATTATCCAGTACTTGGTCAACAACTTCCTCACTGCCCCAATCTCTACACACTGTCACAACACCATCCCTCCCTCCCTCACCCATCTTCCAGCCCTGAGGTTACCAACACTACCACCCCCACTTCTCTTCATCGCAGCTCAACATCTCCCCATCAACAGCTTCACCTCATCACTCCCTGGACTCCAAGCCAGTATAATTACAAGACTGGCACAACGCCTAATACACACCAGTCATTAGCTAGCAGCATTAATTAACATCCTCTCCGATCCTCACCCTGCTGGGACCCCAGATAAACAAGCTCCAAACACCATGTACATGACAGAGACACAGGGTCGTGGCACCTCTCCATACCATACACATCAACTGTGCTTAATACAAAGAAACGTTTTCAACAGATTTACAACCTCACTTATCAGAAACCATCAGCAAAGGGGATAAACTGAACAAGCCAATGAGACATAAATCCTGCACATAAATACACCCTATCCCCTCAAATATTAAAATAGCATTATCTAAGTGTTGAGTAATCTTGAGGATGTCTCGTTTCTTGGTATCTTGAAACCAATCTGTGGATACTGAGAGCAATGAGAACATCAGGAACCTTCCAACTATTATTAGAATATTCAACTCAGGACATTCTTGTCCAATAATGTGGAAAACAGAACATGGATCTTGCTGACAGGCACACGTCCTTATACCATCATCAGGGTGACATGGCCACATTAAAACCAGTCAACCAGAACCATCACTGGAGGGCCCTGTTGCTTTATAATGAGAAAATGACAAGTCAACCACGATTTGAAACCCTCAAAGATCCAGCAAGACAGACTACTTTGTTTTAATTGACAGCTGCTTGTCACATGACAATTCTTGGCAGGGTGTGGCTTAACTTCGCCACAAGCCATTTTCTTGTTACAATAGAAGATGGCAATAACCAGATGCTACTGTCAGTACAACTAACTGGAACATCAGCCATATGAAAACCCTCAATTAATTTGTTTACATGTCATAAACCCATAAAAAGCTTTAGACTCATTGTCTGATGTTTGACATGAAAGTATGTCAAACTAATCTTGGCCATCTAAACATGGACCTGTTTTACAAACACAACTAAGCAAAGAATATCCCATTCAGATAAAATGATAACGGCAATATCAACACAGTCTGAAAGGTGGACGCCCTTATATTATTGACTAATCACAGTTACCTCCCTTAGATTTCAAAGTATAATTCATTTAAGTTCGGAATGGGTATCTAGTTCCTAGGCTGGTGCATTAAGAGATTTTCTACTCTATCCAATATCACACCACACAATCATAGGACCAAGAATGTTAATCCGTCAGGCAATAAACACTTTGTTTGCGAGTCTTGTTGCACATGTCTAGATGCATCGTGTGACACACGGCTGTACTTGATGACACACCATTCAGATAAAACCAGGTACATTTTCAGCTCCGCCAAGCATGTCCGCCAACAGTCCACTAGTCTCAAACAGAGCACAAAACAACCAATGAATGATATAAAGATTCCTAATCAGGGCCTCAAAGAAACACCACCAAGTCCTTTCACTGCATTGTATAAATAATGATCCACTGCCCCTCAAAACAATTGACATAATGCCTTGCTGGGGCTCTGCAAACAGATGGCTGGGCCCTTTCACAGCATATGAATGTGTGAAACAATGTGCATCATAAACCCCAACTGAAGCAGTAACAAGAAAACAGCCTGCATTTCACATCATAGCAGCCATAAACTCTCACATAACCTGGCAACAATTTGATCAAAGTCGAAGAAATATTTTTTTACATTGTTCATTAATGCCAGGAACAGAACTTTCCAGCAATTCTATTAGGGAAGTTAATAGCCACACATCAGAAAGTTGTAACAACAATGCCATTATGGTGAAATCACTATAGCCTTGACCAGTCTCAAGTCTTATGTTCCCACAGCACCCTGATGGATCCTGGACCAGTCTCAAGTCACATGTTTATATAGCACCCTGATGGATCCTGCACCAGTCTCAAGTCACATGTTTATATAGCACCCTGATGGATCCTGCACCAGTCTCAAGTCACATGTTTATATAGCACCCTGATGGATCCTGGACCAGTCTCAAGTCACATGTTTATATAGCACCCTGATGGATCCTGCACCAGTCTCAAGTCACATGTTTATATAGCACCCTGATGGATCCTGGACCAGTCTCAAGTCACATGTTTATATAGCACCCTGATGGATCCTGCACCAGTCTCAAGTCACATGTTTATATAGCACCCTGATGGATCCTGCACCAGTCTCAAGTCACATGTTTATATGGACCAGTCTCAAGTCACATGTTTATATAGCACCCTGATGGATCCTGCACCAGTCTCAAGTCACATGTGACCAGTTTATATAGCACCCTGATGGATCCTGGACCAGTCTCAAGTCACATGTTCTATATGTTCCCACAGCACCCTGATGGATCCTGCACCAGTCTCAAGTCACATGTTTATATAGCACCCTGATGGATCCTGACCAGTCTCAAGTCACATCTGATGGAAAGCACTGATGGATTACCAAATGTGGTACTGATGGATCCTGCACCAGTCTCAAGTCACATGTTTATATAGCCCTGATGGATCCTGGACCAGTCTCAAGTCACATGTGACCGTTCGGTGGTGTATTGATGGATCCGCCCGGAGAGCGGAAGGTACCGTGTCATACCAAAAGACATTAAAATGTGGTACTTGTTGGTCCCTGCCTGGCGCTCGGCATTAATAGGTACAACAAGGACTGGTACGGATCGGAGTCAGTATAATGTGTCTGAGTGGGGTATTCATGCTTCACTGCGGCATGGTATCTCAGTGGGCTAGCACTATAAAACCAGCTTCAGTCTGGGCTAGTACAAGCAGCCGCACATACACACGCATGCACGTCATCATATGAGCGAAATATTCTCAAGCACGACGTTAAATCCAATTTCACCTCACCTCACCTCAAGTCACATGTTATATAGCACCCTGATGGATCCTGGACTTAGGTGATGCATTTCCATATCCCTCCACAAATAGCTGACCAATCTCAGGTCATACATTCCTCTATCTCCCTGACAGATTCTTTGCAAATTTCAGGTTATATATTTACATATCACGTTAATGAATCCTTGACCAGTCTATGATCATATATTCCAATATCCCCCCACGTCTGCCTTGACTGGTCTACTGTTATTTATTCCCATATCTCACTGATGAATTCTTCACAAGTCTTGGGTCATATATTCATATATCTCCCATGTATCCTTGACTGGTCTACTGTCATATATTCCCCCATCTTATTGATGGATCCTTCACAAGTCTTGGGTCACATATTGCCATATCCCCAACGTATCCTTCACCAGTCGATAGTCATATTCCCATATATCCCCAAAGTACAACACACTACAACCATCATCTCCAACATCCACTGGTCCCAGTGAATCAACAGCATGCTTCGGTGAATTTCACTCATTACATATTCAGGTGACTCTGGCGATGAATATTCCCTCAGGCTGAGTACATACTTCTATGTACAGGTGCTTGTATATTTACTCTGTCCCGTCACCTTGCTCAAGTAAACGTAGGATCGTCAGGTTCAAGTGTACTTTAGCCTTATCAACTCTAACCTCAAAACAGCTACTGCTAAAGGGAATCTATTCATAAAATAAATTTGTCAGAGTTAAACGAAGCGAAGGTATGTTGACAGTAGCGGAGGTCGATGCTGCACGGCTGACTGACATAGCTGTCGGTTAAGTTGTGTTTATACTCGCTCATGTGGATCGAATGGAAGTACAATACTTGGGTCATCATTGGATCAAGTTGAACAGCTGCTGAACTACTACAAAACGTACTGGGCCAGCTGAGTGTGGGATAAATATTATGCAACACTATATAACAATGGGAGCAGGATGCTTGACTAACATATTCGACAATGTTCAGAACATGCTTCAAAGTGTATTCTGTCATAGAGGCCAACAGCCAGTTCACAGAACTGCATTGTGTGGTGTAGATAGCAGTCAGGTAATACGGCAAATGATGTGGTATAACATCCGTATTGCCACAGCAGTTACACATTATACAACACTGCAACTATTTTCATATTTCAAGGTTTTATTTGTTGTATCTAACGTTCATTCATCTTCCTATAGTCCAGCTTTAAAGGTGGCCTGTAAATATTCAAATCTGAAGCTATTTAGCCACCTCTTACAACAATCAGGGTTGCTGAAGACCAGTTCTAACCTGAATCTCCACAGGACTGATTACAATTAAGGACTAAAGTGTCAACCATTAATCATTCAAGTAATCCCAGCATCATTTTTCAGAGGTTTAATCAGTGCTACCTTTTGACTATCGGAAATCTCTGTCTGAAGACTAGCCTAATCCGTGTGCTGGTCTCGATGCTATCAGCTCCTGGGCCAGGAGCAGCTTCTCCCACTTTACATCCACACCCTACAACCACATCCCAGGCCCTACCTGGATTAAACATTCACATGGGTCAATTATTGATGCACTGACAGCCATGTCAACCTCTCATTAATAGAGATTAGCATCCAGAACACTCACCCTCCACTTAGCTAGTCCCCATGCTGGCTGATAGTCAAGCCCTACCCATATGTTCAGTGACAAGGAATTTCTACCAAGATTTGCTACACAACCGGATTCTCCACCTAAACTTGTTACATATTAAATTCATCACATAAAAATGCTATACAGTAGTAACACCCTACTTAGATTTCTTATGCAACACTAATTCTGACGACAGGTATGCTATACACCATTAATTCTCCATCTAGATTTGTTATATATCACTAAATTCATCACATAAATGCTATATAACAGTAGGACTCTACTTTGATTTGCTATACACCAACAATTTTCCACCTAGATTTATCAAAAACACTAAATTCATCACACACAAGCTACACAATAGGAACAACCTATCAAGATTTGTTGCAACTCTAATTCCGATGACAGATATGCTCAACACCAACAATCGCCCTTATCACAGGGGTGGAAATAACTTTAAAATTGCTAGTGTACTCCAGTACAGTGGCACATGTAAAATCACTTGCCCTGATAATTTTTCCACTATACCGGCCATTTTCTTGTTAATTTTTTAAATAAACAACATATTTAACATTGGAATATCAACTGGACACCGGTACAGTGTGATATACAAATTTGCTTGCCCGACAGAAAAAAACACTGGACTCAGGCGTCGGGCAATGGGTTATTTCCACCCCTTATCACTTTGTTAAACATAAACTTCATCACACATATACTACAAAATAGCAACATCCTATCTAGATTTCTTACGCAACACTAATTCCGATGACATATATGCTACACATCATTAATCCCCTACTTAAATAAGACATGTCACACTTAAGAGTGCCACTTGAAATTAAAATACCCATTTTCTTCTTGCCAGTATAAGCTACCACCTAACTTGACATATCAAACACATGTTTCCTGTGAAAGTCTTGGAATAGATTTTGTGTAACATCCTGCTTATTTCAGATGGTATCTACGTTACACTAGAAATAAGGTGTGTGGAGTGTGTCATGTGACCTGAAACGTTCATACAAGTTTTTCTTGGTTTGAAAACGGCAGTGTTTTCGAGCTCAGGACAAGAACCAGGTCTGTGAGAACTTCAAAGTGGATATCAGTTGAACTCCGGTCTCTGATAGCAGTATCAGAACTAGCCACGGCAATTAGTGGTGAAATCATGCCCACACGATGTAGTGTTTGTACACATCGGCTTTATCAGACCGGAGTAATGAGCGATCTTATGTCAATAAATACAGTAATAAATTAAAAGCTGGTTTCAAGAGGACAAAGCAACATTTGCAGGCCATATACGAGGGTAGTATTGAACAATGTTATCATGAAAGCCGGGTTGTTGTCTGTGTTGATTCAGTAGATGTCAAGTCACGAGCTCCCTCAACCACTAATGTCTCTTCCACGACTCTGATAAGCCTCTCTACCTACCATGCCTTCATTCAGTAGAACCAGACTCACTAACTTCAAATCTATGTCTGCTTACTTATATGTCACACAAACTTCCACACTGTTCCCGAAAGTTTATCTTGCATTCGCCTGTTTACACTAAAACCTAAATGTAACTTTCGGTATGCGTTAAATCATTATATTCCCATGAATGTGAGGGACAATAACAAATATGGTGATTATATCCTAGTTTGTTATAACACTGATAATGATCAACCACAGCAGCAGGGGTATACGGTTCTGTTAGTATGCAACACCGAAAGTGAAAATACAGGGTGACCTAAAAACTGGGGCATAATATACTTTGGTGTCTAACTAATTGCTTTTGTTTAACAGCATGTAACAGAACCCCCTCTTATCAGGAGCCTTGGAGTTACTCCCTAGCCCCAGCTTCTGAAGCCCCCAGTATACATAAAGCATACACGGGGGAATTCCAGCTATTTTTCGGTGGTGTTAAATTACCCATTTTCTGTTGAAATTACAACAACCTTTAGCCTGAAGTCTTCTGCCACCATATTGGAATATACTTGCTTCTTTGTGAATATCATAAAAATTATATTCACTAATAAAGGATTGCAACAACCCTTAGATTGAAGTCTTCTTCCTCCATATTGGAATATATTTGCTTGTTTGTGAACATCATTAAGATCATATTCACTGATAAAAAGATTCATGGAAATTTCTGGAAATATGATTACTGACTGAAATTCTTGTAGTCCGCAAAAAGTGCATGTCATCCCAGCAAAGGAAGCAGGTGACGGGTGATGTTGTTAGATTGAGTGTAGCCGGGCTGTTAAGTACTGGCAGGTAAACAACCCAACAACAATACTCCCCGTGAGTGTGTGGACACTCCGTGACTTCTCACTCTCGCCACACACAAACCTGCTACAGTTAAAAGATGCACTCCAATTTCTTCATCACGACTATTTGCACGGAACACACGGCACATCTCAAACGACATTTTTTAAAAATGAAACCAAAGTATAACAGAATGTCTGCTTGGGGAAATAATACCAACAGATGGGATTAAATTTGAAATTTTAATTTTAATTTTAATCCACGAAAACTGGGATGATGTGGAGTTTGTGTGATGGTGTTACCCGGTGCCCTTGTTTCCCACATCCCTTAGACAAGACTTAATTCTCCTCTTTCACATGCAAAAAGGGGCAAGGCAAACTTCGGAGACATTCATCATAGACAGGGCTTCTCCACCACAAGAGTCCGGCTGGGGTCCAACACAACAACTGCCAGTGCTTGCACTTCCCCAATCTAATTAGGCCAGACAAGAGCCCAGGGGGGTACCACCAGTTTGGGAAGTGTCAGATTTGTGGCGGTAGGATTGACACAGCTTGAAGATGAAGCATTTAGCCGCTTCTCCCAAACAGGTCAGATTTCAGGCCAGGCTCAGTAGGCATGTCAGGCCATAGTGCTACTCTTAACAGAACATTAGGGAATGTGCTCATTCCTTAGGCCACTGACGGCCCAGTGAAATCCTTTAGGACAAACTAGCACCAGGCACATCGCACTCTCTTGGACTTACTGTAATTTGTACCATATCTTGCAGGGATTCATCAAAACTATCACACTGATTCCAAAAGGCAAATTTTAAAAAAATATTTAATTTTTCAATTATATATAAATACTATTTGCAAGCTACAAATATTTACACAGTAGGTACAAGAAATATAGATATTTTCACCTGATGTACATTATAACAATTTTAGAAATCATGTGGTATAATGACATGGAAATAATATATGATATATATATATATATATATTATATATATATTATCATCCAGTGCAAGATATTTTCAATTTTCACCTATATCCAAACATTGCAAGATTTCTTTTCATCCAGTGCAAGTCAAACTAATCCAAACATACAAGTATCTTAAGCAAAAATTTATAACGAGTTTACGGATATCATTAGATACAACATAGGAAATCATTTGGGCAGCATTGTTTGGCTTAATGCTCGAGGGTGGATGTGGACTTACTCTGGAAAGCAGATATCTCTTCTGATCACTTAATAATGAGGTCTGCTGGGACACATTCTGTGCAATAATGAATCATTTGGCAGCACATCTCAACAGCTGGTCAGAATATTATACTGCAAATCCCATTTCTCTCTCCTCAGATCTATTTGACTATCCGAACCCAACTGTACTGTAATTCCTACATACTTGACCCTACCACATACACCCCCCCATAAAACTGTGTAAGTGCACCATGCAAAGACTGCCTGAGGTTATCGCCCTGTTTATATGCATACCCCACCCTGATAAACTGTCTTTGGTACCATGTTTTACCACCTGTATAATATCCCACCCAGTTTTAATGCAATTGGTGCCCAGACCTCTTGTAGCTGTCTGCAGTACCTCCAGCCAGCTTAGCAGCATAAAGTACACCCCCACCCCCACCTTTGTATCTGTCATACCCCAACCCTGTTTAACTGCTCAATGTACCCATTTTACCACTAACATATCCCACCCAGTTTCAGTGAAATTTGTATCCAGACTTGCAGCTGTCTCTAGTACCTCTATAGCATAGCCGTTAATAGTACACGCCTACCCACCCTGTGTACCTCTAGTACCCTGTTTAACTACCTGTTGTACCCCACTTAACCACCTGTAATATCCACTGTGTAGCCACCCACAGTACACCATCCATTAACTAGTTCAAGCCTTCTACAGCGATGTCAGCCCCACACCCTACCCTTGCGGTTATATCAACAGCCATAGTAATACCCGTCTAAGGGAAAGGTAGTCACTCCACCCAAAATGCCAGGTCAGTCTCAGATAGGACCATGCAGCCCCTAGCCACACAGCTATCTCAATCATGTCCTTTGTTCTCGCAGTGCTTTATAAATCACCCCTCTGATACACCGTGTGTTTGACACTTTCCTACCAACACTACAGGTCCTCGACACAGGCCGAGGAGTAGGCCAAGGAGGAAGCCAGAGTTCCTGCGGACTCTCCTCATAACCAGTCTTAAAGGCTTACATTAGGAGACCCTGGACGTGGTCAATGCGACATCTACTGCATGCTCCTCACATGCACCAGTGGATCTGGACCCACACACAAACTCCTATGTTTTAGACACACATCAATCTCAACATTGTGACACTTTTTCATCTGGCATGGCTGATCAAAAGGGTTTGGAATCCCTAAAAATTTTCTTATATATGGGAATTAATTTGGTCCCAAAATACAAGCCCTGTACCCTTATTTTGAATGACATCTTGCAACCCACTGACTACCACATTTCCGTGTACTGACAAATTCTATTTCACTATTATTCCATGTAATACCATTACATGTCAACGTAATTTTGTGGCACATACATTATGCCACAATTTTCAGTGATATATTTACATATTCAAGTCCATACAACAAAGCAGGTGCTTGCTCCGATGTAATCCCCTACGGTATACATCTCATATCCATTGTTGATGATGTAGACCTGAGCCCCATCCTGTCCTTGTATCACCCCATACACACTATGATACGTACCGTATCTCATGCCCAGTAAGGAATGAATTTACCACCCTAACCTAAGTGCACCAGTCCTTGACAGCCTCCCTCATCTCTACCACTGATAACCCCTGTTCCAGGATTCCTTATATAACAGGGTGGGGCACAAACAGCTATATTGAGCTAATCTCAGATACTTCATACACCACAGTATCTAAACTTGCTAGTATCAGTTTCTAAGATTCCACATACCATTCCACTTAAAAAAGGAACCACAAGTTCACCAAAATAGTTACATAGTCTGGGCATGGAATGCTGTTCGCCTTCCCTTCGTTAATCACCTTTAGTTGAAGCCCACTTGCTACCCATCAATCAAAATCTTCAATTACAGACAGTCCAATTAATTGATTGTTCCAAAATTCCAGTCAAATGAAATGAATCCCATCTCGCTAGCAGTCGGTTAACTAATGGTTCTATTACAGGGGTATGAATTTGGCCGCTGGTATCTCTCGAACAGGTGTGTGCTATCCTCCTTATCCCTTACCCTCCAGGAGACGATATTCCCCCTCCTCCCTCCCTTCCACCATCATCATCATCTGCATAATTAAAGCCCATTCCATCACCCTAAGATTTAATCTTGAGATAAAGGGCCCGTGATTACAATCTAGCCAGCTTGATAAGGCAATGCGGAGATGGTAGTCAGGTCTGCCACGATAAGCTTTGCCAATGTAGATAATTAGTGCTGAGGATAACGTCATCTGGACTGCCACATAAGTGTTACCGATCTAGATAATTAGCACTCAGGAAAGCGTCATGTGACTGACAGACATCACACTCTAATACAGAAATAGCCGTGCCATGAATGAACAATGTTTGTGACTGTCCCTGTACAGTAAACCCTGCTTAAATTTTACATAACTAAAAACTGCCTTCGAACCACTTCTTTCAGCTCTCAATTTTTACATAACTTCTTCCAACAGCTTCTTTCAGATAAACTTTTGTCAGTAATACATTTTCTCATTTTGGTGATATATGGTAGAAGGTTCAAACTAAGAGTGCAAGACACACTCCAGTCTGAATGGAAGCCTCAATCACCGCCTGTTGAAGTGGTCCCTTGGATTCATGTGCTAAACTAGCTCTTCAATTCATAAAGCGGAATTCATTACTCGACAAATGAGGCGTAAACTACTTAGAAATGGAACTTTTCTCCCTTCTCCCTGAAGAGCTCTTTCCCACCATGCATCTGTCTGCCAAACTGAGGCAGGCAGCTGCACAGGGTCAAAGGTTAGACTTTTCACAGCCCCACCCATCTTCTGATACCCCAACTCCGCCAGCAAGCAAGCAAACAAGGCCCCAACCATGAGCTAACTGCCCTATACTCACTTGGAGGCTTGTAGTTTTTTTCTTTATTGCGTTCCTTTATTCGTTGTTCCAGAAAAACACACTATACCCATACAGGACATACAAAACATACTGAAAACTGACAGACTCGACCATACCATTATACAGAGCTATCAGTTATCATACCAGGCTGATGGAAAAAAGATGGAACATGTAGAACACAGTTCCCTAATTTTAATTATGCCATAGCAGTATTGTACCACAAAGACCCCAACTGCTTCAAATTATACCATATCCATCTGTGTGCTTTAGATGTTTAAATATGAACATCTACAGGGGTGGAAATAACCCATTGCCTGACGCCCCAGTCCAGTGTTTTTTTCTGTCGGGCAAGCAAATTTGTATATCACACTGTACCGGTGTCCAGTTGCCTTTCCAATGTTAATTATGTTGTTTATTTAAAAAATCAACAAGAAAATCGGCCAGTATAGTGGAAAAATTATCAGGGCAAGTGATTTTACATGTGCCACTGTACTGGAGTACACTAGCAATTTTAAAGTTATTTCCACCCCTGTTCTATTTAAATCCCTTTCCCTCGACTGGCCTCTACACCAAAACCTAAAAATCCAGGTCAACCCACTTTCTTTCTCAGGTTCTATTCATTATTACAAAATACTTAGAATGCAAATCCTACTCCTCCCAACTATATCAGTCCAAAACAGGTTCCTATACCACAGATCAGGTTCTCACAGAACACCTGCACTTTCAATTGGGGCTGACACCTTACAATTGTTGGATTCAAAAACAGGTGTATGTAAGTCTTAAGTTGAATACATATAGGTATTGGCTCCCCCACCCTTCACACACTGAGCTCTTCTGCATCCCCCCAGCTCTTCCCCTCCCTTAAACAGTTTTATACCTCCTTACCCTGACACGCACCTTTTTTTTCCCCCTCCCTCTCTTCTCCCTCCCTCAGCAACCCCCACCCCCAAAATTACTAAAGAAAGCTGTTCCTCATCCAACATCTTCAAATCTCAGGCTACACAAAGCCAGTGTCTGTTCCAGCCAATTCAAATAGTGCAATGTCCTTTAGAAATTGTGAATTGGGTCCCAGTGAGAAGACTAATCTCGCAACACCTCTCTAGATCACAGACCTGGGTATTTTAATAGCAGCCACTTGCACTGCTTTGGTGTCTGGGCGATTTTATACACGTCCTTACACACAGAACACTTAGACATGACAAATAGTCCACCTTACACACAGAACACTTAGACACGACAAATAGTCCACCTATCATCTGACTTCACACTTTACAGTTTCACAGTTATATAGCTCTTACTGTCAGTCCAGCTTGTGATCTTGTTTGTCCAGCAATAAAAATTATTTAATGATATTGACCATAGAAATTCATTATTGTCACTTGTCTGCATGATGCCCAAATTTTAGTCAGTTTTAAGTTTCCTATGGAT
Source organism: Haliotis rubra (assembly GCF_003918875.1). NCBI lineage: Eukaryota > Metazoa > Mollusca > Gastropoda > Lepetellida > Haliotidae > Haliotis > Haliotis rubra. The sequence goes on from NW_025766492.1 coordinate 134,383, forward strand.
GTTTTCTAGAATTCTTAGAGCTGGAGTGCAGTTTCCTGTGTTGGAGCCTTTGAATCCATTCTAGTCCAGGAATACTAATTTGTGCTCGCAAGTAACAACCCAATGTTAGTCTTAAACTACTTGTAGCATTTGAGGGCTATAATTCCAAACCAGCTCTTTAAGTTGGAATTATGCTACTAATTTTAACTGAAGAATGCTGACAGAAAATGTGTCTCATTTAAGCAGATCTAAATTTTTCTGGCTAATGGGGGGGGGGGGGACTAATGCTTCTCTTAGAAAAATGATGTCAGTCAGTTGGTTCCAAGTCAATTTGTGATACATTAAAAGACTCCCTAAACCTTCCAACCTTAATCTCTACCAAACGATCACACTACTAGACACAGGTCAACAAACACAAACTTTCATTTTCTCTAAATCATCTGCTTTCATATTAATCCACCAATTAAGTACCCTTTCACTGACCAAACAAACAAACATCTGTCAAGTTATAAAACCAGAAAGGTGTCCAAATACAATGAAAATATCTTTCACTGAAAAATTCCATGACAGGTGCACATATGCTTTTCAAAAGAAGGTTGAGTAACATAGCAGACGCCTTCCATCTCCCACTCAGAGGAACACTGTGCATTATAACGTCTGCAGTATTATTGTTCCAGATAATCTCTGCCTATTGAGCTTTATCCATGAAAACTTGTGTTTATATATGCAGCCCACATAATGTCCCTAGGTCAAGAAATAAGCCCTTGTATCACAGGTGGAGCCCCAGGCTGATATTGTCTTCAACACACCCTTAAGGGTTATCAACATGACCTTTTGACCTTGATTAAACTGACCTAGAGAAATAGCTTTGGGTGTAGCAGTTCTGTGAGGTAATAATGGCACTCACTTTACCCAGCCTGGGCCTTTCATTCAGTTGTAGTCATGGTAGTGGCGATATAATTGAGGAAGGATGCTCATTGTAAGGTAATAGCTTCCTGTGCTTGTGTTCAAGGCAATCTGCCCTCACTTAAACCCATGTATACTTAACGGTTGTTAAAATCCAACGGGGACCATCCAATTGATATCTACATCCTGATTTACATGCCAACAATCGCAGTAACAAACTCTCATAAAATAACCAAACACGAACATGTTGCTGTTTCAGCCCCACCCTAACATGGCAATAATCAAATCGCCATGGTTATAAAACACTTATGAATATAAAGCAACTAACCATTGAATTTCAGTCATTGATCTAATATTAACATAATCACATGAAACCAACATCGAAGTCTTCACTTCTACTTGGAATAGTCCCCAGTGCTGAAGCTGGATATTCCGAGCGATGTCGATGTATTTTTGTTGCAAACCGACAGTAGTGATTACTGTATCAATGGTGCCTACCCAGTCACAGGCTAGTCTCCGGCTAGTCCTCAGTGTCGCTCGGTCAGTTACAGTTTGCTATTAGACACAGCACAAAATCAATATTCTCGTATAAGCCATCAGCTTTCCTGTTCGGCTGCTTCAATTTTGGAATGAATTCCAGTGTAGTTTATAGTTATGGGTCTAATTTCGCAAATGAAGGATGCGAGCGTTGCAGTTGGCCTTAGCAAACAGTCACCGATCTCGGATCAGACCTACCGCATAATGGTGCTTTTGACGTCAGTGGCGTCCGTCAAATATTTATTCTACCCATAATTCACAGCATGCTAACGACTGCTATTAGACGAACACATTTCAGATCAATCCACGAGATCAGTTTTTGAAAAACAGTTCTAAAATTGACACCTAGCTTCTCTGATTACCGTTTTCACATATCAATAAACAGTGTGGTGTTGATTTGTGGAAATGTTTTGTTGCACATTGTCAAATCAAAACACAGTCCCGTAGTCACTTCCCGGGACTGTTGAAAGATTCCCCGACTCCCTTGTTAGATCAATAGAACAACAAACTCACCTTGGGTTGTGCCTTCCGCGGGAATGCCACCTTAGGGTCTACCTGTGTGGGGAGAAGAAAGCAATAGTTGTCCATCATACAGTATCTGTGCCAGGATGGATGAGAAACCTGTTCGACTACTCCTACCCGACTGATTGATAGAGATGGAAAATGCAGCTATACGTTACTCGTTAGCGTAGGCACTCTGGTGCAGGCAAATACCATTACAAGTTCTTTACCAAGCAAACACTGGCACAAAGGCAGAGATTGGAGAAAGCTTAGCGTCAATATAGTTCTATTATAGCTTGTGCTATTCAATACATGATCATTAACACAGTTGGAATAAGTTGTGATGTAATCAACACTACTCATGGCCTACACATGAACACAGGATTTCTAATATGGTAAACTTTTGTGCTTACAATCAACAAGATATTATCTGACATAATGTGGAAATGACAAAAACATGTAAATCGAAGGTAATACGAACACATGAAGTCTATGGATACAAAATAACGACTGAAGCCTCTAAGTCATGGTGTCAAGCACATGATTATACATCGTGAGGACAATGCTACAAGTTGGGTGCTGGACCGACGCCACAAAAATAAAACCTTTAGCTTGAAAATGAAAATTGTAATTATCAATAAATTATTTCGAATCAACGTCCTAACATGCCAAAGCAAATTAAGATAAGTATCAGGGGTCTTTATGAAGCAGTAACTTGATAAGTCATACACAGCACTACAGCTATACCAAACCAGTGGATAAGATCAAGTAGTCGGCTAAATAACTACATCAATGGCAACTTTATGAAGGGTTACTAAACATGCTATATTCTAGACAACTAAACTTTTAACCAAGGCCATATAGCCATGGTTTGATCTATATCAGGACAAGTGCTGTATCTTACTCATAATTTCATACTAATTATAATTTTAACTGATATATAAGTTAGTTCATTAAAACAGGTTGACACAACAAATGTTTGAAAAAATGTAGAAAAATGTCCAAGAATGTCTGCATACTGTCACAACGACTGGCATCAATGTATTTCAATTTTTAAGGTGTCATATTTTGACAGCCAGAATGATCAACTGGCTTAATCCGTATTCCAATCAATAGGTGACATAAATTTGTAATTGTAAATTTTTCAACACATTTAAATTTTTAAAAGTGTCATATTTTTGTGGCAGAGTCCAACCAACTACAATGAAGAACGAAGCTACTGTACCGTTTTCGAATCTAGAGCATGAGGGCCGCTAGCTAAAACCTTCTCTACGCTAGCAGGATCCCGGTATGTTACGAAGCCGAATCCCCTGAAAAACAGACCACTAGACGTCAGTACACAGAATACTAAGCTTTCTCAGGGGTGTCCTGGGAGCTTCGACATAACAACGCCACACTGCAACAAGCCTTTGCACAGAGTAGTGAGGGATGGAGAACATGGTATAGTGAGGATGCAGGGGACAGATGGGTGAGGTAAAGGGGAATCTTCATTAACTGTTGGTATAAAAACTACAAACAGGGATTTGAAAATAATTCCGATATCAAATTCATGATATTTATTTTTTGTTGGATTGATATTTATCTATGTTGAAAATACTGTCAGTTATTTAAATTTTTCATCATTTATAAAAACATCTCTGACAGAAACTTTTTATATCTTTTGGGGGATAAATATGTAAAAATGTGGGTTTGTTTCAAATGGGATATTTCATTTTGAAACAAAAATCTATAATTCATGTGAGACTATGTCTAAGAACACACGACTTCAACCATTGCAGGAATAGAAACAATAATACCTAACACAAAATAGACTTAAAAACTATTAAATAAAAAGATACATTTGAAACTGAAACACTTCTAGTATTTTTAGGTCAAATATTTTCACAGAAAAAAACACTTCCAAGAAGATGTTTTCAAAACAACCCTGTCAAAGGTAGAGGGTGTGTGAACAGTGGGTGAGGAATTCCTTCTCGGAGTGTGATTTCTGGAGTGAGAGAAAATATTCAAGCCAGCTCATTAGAGAGGGGATTCCCGCTCTGCTAGCACACAGTCGGGATATTTTCGGCTTCATTTCATGCTTGACTTGACGCTTTATGCCCAGGCTGTGGAAACATCATTGACAACAACGTATGTCTGTAACCTGTGACAGGAACTCCTAGCATCATTAAAAGTGTGTTGTTGCATACACGTAAACAAACTGGCACATTGAATGGACATGTGTAAATTGACTATCTGTATCGTGTAAATTACGTTCAGGTCAAAAGGGAATAAGTTTGCATTGTTAATGAAGTTAACTGTGGTCTAAAAATCCATCGTCTGACAATTATGTTACATTTCTCGGGGAGGGGGTCACACGGGAACGTATGTCGGGATGATTAGAGTTACAGACACATATAGCGTAGCGACCAAATCCCGAAGACGTGAAGCAGGGTCAGGGTGGATACCGGATAGAGTGCATGAAGGTTATGAGGACCATCTGACTAGGAAATTCTAGCATTCGTACAATCTACGCTACATTTCTAAACTAAACACTGGACGCGAAGTGCATCCCGGCCCGCTCTGGGCACTCTAGCTGTTCATAGAGCAGTTGACTGATGTTCGTGCACACAGTAGCAAAGTGTTGAAACCACCCTACCTGGACCTCTTGGTAGCGGGATCTTTCATCACCATCGTTTCTTTGATTTCGCCGTATTTCCCAAAATACTCCCGTAGGCCCTCTGAAAACAATATTAACATGTGTTATTTTCGAAAAGACATGACGTTGACAGTTTGGATATTATGAACGGAGGCCCAAGATGAAAGGCTTGAGATCTAATGGCATCGCGCTTGCGGATTGTTTATAGTAAACTCTGACTGCTATCAGCGCTAAACTGCAAGTCACCTCGGTTGTAGAATAGCTTTTCCGTTCTCAGAAACCATTTCCCTCATCTCATAAAGCGAGAGATCGGCTTACTTCCGAAAGAACTCAAATCACAATTCAATAAGTCCCCTACCCACCGCCTCAGTGTAGGTGAACTTGAAGGCGAGATCAGTCGCCTTGCTGGGCCGACGGCTGAGACGATGTACACCATGAATGGACGGGCGAGTACACAAGACTACAGCACGCGAAACAATAACAGAAGAAGAAGACATACTAACCTGCAGTCGTCTGCCACGATAGGCCTCCGATAAACATCTTCCTGCAAAAGAAAGAGAAATGGTGTGACGAGAGAGTTTGGCCATGTTGAAACGCTGACCTAATTGGACGAGTTTAGCGTTCTCGATAAAGAGAAATCTTCCAAGTGTTACGGCGAAAGAGAGAGCAATGTCGGCCGGCTGTCAGACAAGAAGATCGGGGTTTTTAAGATGGCGATAGTCACTTACCCAGGGTCATTAGGGATTTCGTCCGTGCTGTTTGGTGATGACTGTTGGGTAGAGTCCATCTTCATATTTCTATCCGGCTACTCCTAACTATCTACTCCACTGACTGACTGACTCGCACGTGGGCTGCTGCTGCCCAGATAGTCTCGCGCTCACATCTATTGGCTCGTCGTGGGTGGGCATTTCGCGCGTCGCACAAAGGCGCGAAGGACTGTTGATTGACACCTCATCCTGATGTCCTGATTGGCTGAGAGGCCGTTGCCGGGCAACTGATATCAGTTTACACTGACGTCATGGGAATATTTGACTGGTCGTTACGCCCTGAGCCTGTGCAGCACAATGAAAACAAACCCGCCCCACATGCTTATGTCAGAAAATAGCAGCCAATGACAAGCCGAGGCCCTAAGCTCGGTAGCGCTTTTGCTTTGATTACACACGTCAAGTCCTATTGAATGCATCTGTTTTTTGCCTCTGTGCGAGATCGTGGAGAGAAATGGCAATAATCTACCGTACGATTTATTCACATAAACCGTAGTCGGTGCGAGTGGGTCCCTTGAGCCCAGTACTGAGAAATGCTGACCAACCGAAGCGTGCTAATTTAACTAGAGAAAAAATATAGATAAATTACAACGGTAAAAACATTACCGATTAATCTCAAAATGGCATGATCGCTTTGCTGCATGGTATCCATATGGGCTTGAGAAAGAATTCGTGTAAAGGTTACTGGAGATCGTATTCTTGTCTATTGTCATGCAAGGTTTAGTCTGTCCATAGTTGAAGAACAGCTCGCAGACACTGAGTTGTAAATCCCTCAACGACCGCGCTTCATCCCCAGCCTATACACATCCTAGAAGCGTCTATCGACGATCAAACATTTTCTGATTTCGTATTTATCACTATTTACGAACACATAACAAATCGATATTGCATATACACCATGTATCCAGCTGCTGTGATAGACTCAATTAATCTGTTGATGTGGTGTAAACTGGATTTACCGCACACAAGCGGTGATTTCTTAGGCGACTTTGTTGTTAAACGGTGCAAATTGCTATAACACATAGCCGTATTCAATAGCATTGTTTGGAAATGTAGAACAACATTGTTTGGCAACACCTTGATATATACAACATAATTAAAAAATAGTTACACAGCAATATCAGAAAAGCACTGTATATATGGATACAATGTGGTAAGCGTTGATGCATTGTCATACTCTGAAATCTAGATAAAAGATAAACAATTTCATCTGGAATATTACAAGTGTTTTAATTGAGATATACATCCATTTATTTGCGCTGGGTTTTTAAGTGCAAAAATAAATCGTGTATTAATATATGCACCCTATTTTTAGCTAAAGTTAAAAAAACAATTATTGAATTCTTTACAAAACAATTTGATTTGATTCAAATTTACGTCGTTAACCACTATTCACGAAATGTGTCACTATATTATTATGATTTCATAAATAACCATTATGTATTAATAAATAGACATAAACTTTACTGTATCAAAACACCGACAGAAATGGCCGTTTATTCATAACATTAGTATTTACGCTGAAAGAGCCAAACTATTGATGTGACCTTCCCTCGTAATTCTCTTTACAAAATGATTGGCGGCCTAACGATGATTGTTAATGCCCCAATTAGCATATCCTGGGACAGTGTGGCCGGTCGGCATTGTGGGGCAGTGACCCGTATCCTCCTCATCATGCGGACGCTGACAGTTAGCGTTCTGTATCCTCAGATCTACAATCACCCAGAGGTCACGAGAGACACCCCGACCCCCTTTTCTGTTGTCTACCCGTTCGACCAGTCTCGCTTCTTTTGACTGCGAAAACAATGACCTTGAAAGAAAAGCCGAATCCCGTCTGTCAGCAGTACGGCTGCGTCCACCACAACAACAAATCTCGAGCTGCTACGTCACATGCACGTGCCACGAGCCATCGTTCACGAGACATCATTTTCAGGAAATCGTCATCTTGGGGACTGGACTATAATTTTGATTCATAATTGAGTGTTTCAAAACATTATAATGTAATTAAATCGTTAGTGATTATTTTAAACCGCTTAATGACCTGATGTAAAAAGAAACCTATATTTTATTTCTAAAGTTTAATCTAATATGGATGTAGCAAAGCTGACTAGAATTTGATGGCCATTGATTGTCACGATTATCGGCTCCCCGAAACAATCACCATTCCAGCTTCCACCGGCCCTTCGTCACGTGACTTTATCACAACACTATCCAATTCGTTGGGTTCACATTATTTTTCAACTCGCTGTGCGCATGCGCAGAGCGTGTGAAAAGTATCCACTGGCATGTTTCCGGTTTGGTCGTATGCTTATCGATAGTGTAAATGCACTCTAAATAAAAGCTGTTATGAAAATGATTTACGTTGTGACAACTGTTCATAGCTGAGTACATACTTCCATTTGCCTCTGCTTTTCAATAATTGATGTCCTATTTTGGTTGCAACTCCATCAGAGATGTGTTTGTTTAGTTGAGAAGGGGGTGTGCAGGAAGGACGGTGGTGGTGAGATGTCTTTATACAAGAGCTTGTTAACATAAATAAAGTTATTTATTTAACTAATCCCGGCCTCTGTTCATAAATCAAAATGGGATCAGTTATATTCGACATAAAAGTATATATTTGTTTTGATTTTTGTTTTCTTTGGAGTGTTTACACTATCGATAAACATACGACCAAACAGGAACATGGCAGTGGATATTTTTCGCACGCTCTGCGCATGCGCACAGCGAGTTGAAAAGTAATGTGGAACCAACGAATACAACGTCCCCAGTTCAAAGTAGTTCATCTGATTACCAACGAATTATTTCAAAGGAGTTAATTATCAAAAATATTTGACTTGGATATTAACACATAAAAATCGTGAATTGATATTTTTCAAGTAACGTTAGGAAGCACGGATACGGCATTTTGTAAAAAGGAGAGCTGTTTTAGTGATTTGGCAATTAGCTTTGATTTATCGTGAAATTTTGTTGCTGAAAATATGAGTTGAAGGTGCGGGCAGGTGGCCTTTGGCTAACATCGTACGGTTTATAGCGTTAGTTGTAATGCCTGGTGGTTAGTTATCCTTATACTAATAACAACAACGATGATGATGATGAGGATGACGATGGTGACGATGAAAACCCAGACCATGCACCAAGTGCAGACATATATTTCTTGTATGTCTGTTCAGTAACTGAGAGTAATTGGGAGTCACAGCACCGCACGACAGGTTCTCATTTTGTGGATTTCGCCCCGCCCAGAAAACAAATAGCGCCCATCTGTCGCTGTATATAGGGTGGTGCATGTTGACATTCACTCGCAATTCTCGCTGTCGTTCCCGGGCTGGTTACACTTGCATAACATTATGACACAACCCCGAGATCATTCAAAGGATTTGATCAAATGGAGGTTAGTTCCCACCGGCTTTGAATTTGTGTAGGGTTTGTTTGCGATGATGATGATGGTGATTATTGTTGGAGCTAACCACTAAGCGGTGTTAAACTAACTTGTTAAACTTTTAATTATTTATTGTTGTTTGTTATTAGAATTATTATCATTATTTTAATTATTATTACTGTTTTATTCATTATTAGAATTGTAATTATTATAATTATTTATTATTAGAAATATTATTCTTACACTTATTATTTGTGTCATTATTACTATGCCACATGTTTTTGTTTTATCAGTAATAATATTGTTTTCCTTTTTATGATAAAAATTTAATTGATATCATTGTTATCGTTACCAAGTTGTTTGTATTCTTTGTTGATATTATATGAGTACGCAGTCACCTTTAGTGTGAAATTAACATAAAAAAGTCACATCCTGGATTTGTACTGGATTTTCCTGTTGGGGAGGTGTTGATCACAAGCGTAAGTGAATGCGTGGCTGACCTCACTCTAAGTATTGTTCCACCCATCGTAAAATTACCCGATCGCGACATTAAAACAATTTCTGTGATCAAACACGTTCCTGGGTTGTAACCTTGAGATATATTCCCTTCTTGGTCTTATTTCCACTGCGATGTGAATATCACAAGCGAATACATAGTGTGAGATACAATGAGAGAATCATCACCATCTCGCTACTCGACGAGCTGGTAATACGGTGTCCATCAATCACCTTCCTCTGTTACGATTCCAGCCCTCGTAACTCCTTACACCGCCATTGGTCTGAGGGTGTGATATATGGACGTGTTGTGTTATGCTTGTCACGCCGTCATCAACAACGTCTACGCCCGTGTTGTGTATACACACACGGTAACCGTACTAGCAACTGCTGCTCCTCGCCTTTTAATTTATTCGCGGGATGAATTGCGATCATGTGAGAGGTTGTGCATGACGGCGCTGTCATCTGTGGTGGAGTAATCCCCGAGTATTGATTTTATGTTTGATGTTACAGATAGACATCTACACGTACACCACTGTCGACCTCGGGAACATCGACATCGACGTAAATCGCTGTCATCGCTGTCACATTTGATCTGAAAGTGGGTGTGGGCTGGGGCTTCATGGCTCCACGTGTGTATCTAAGTGTAACTGATCACGGTTTATTCATGGAGATATGTAACAAAGATATACAATGATACTGTGCCGCTAAGATGTCGATAGGAAATCAATGTTCCAGTGGGTTGATGTTTCCGTTAAATATCTGTAAATGTGAAACATTAGTGCCAAGGAAAAGATTTCGATCTGGGCGTAAGTGGAAAAACAGTCATGAAGATTGTATGGATGGATCGCTAATACTCGCTGTGCTCGAGAGGTTACGACCCGTGAAGATCCGGATTAGAATTGATCTTCAGTAACTCGTGCTTGTCGTAAGAGACGACTAACGGGATCGGATGGGCAGGTTCGCTGACTTGGTTGACCCACATCATCGTACCCCAATTGCATAGTACGATGCTCTTGCTGTTGATCACTGGATTGTCTGGTCTAGACTCGATTATTTGCAGACCGCCGCCATATAGCTGGAATATTGCTGAGTGCGGCGTTAAACAACAATCAATCAATAAAAAAATTCAAACCAATAAAAAAAAAAACAAACAAACAAAAACAATCAATCAATCAATCAATCTCATGGTTGCACCCACCACCCACAAAATCGAAGTCATCAGCTAGAGGAAGTTAAGTACACGCATACGTTCAGAGTGGCATGTTCATTCTATCACTAATGGTAAGATCTGTGCACACTGTTGTTCAATTTCGTTTTATTTCATATTTGTTTTGTTTTATAACATGCGCCCTCGATATTTTTCTGTGAAATTTATTCTTTTAATTCATAAAATATTTATGACAACAAATTGTTTTACTTGATTTATACATTAATATATAATATTAAATATAAGTTGAGAGGAAGAGATGTCGATACGACCAATGACGTTAACGTCACACGGGAATTAGCGAGAAACATGCAGCCTCGACTCGTGAGTTACTGAAGCGAACGAAATGAAATGGTAGGAGGAACAGAGAAATACGACCGTGTCGTTTGACGTCTCCACGGATACACCCACGCCATCACCAGCAACAGTAGCAGCGGCGACCAGAGCGATGTTGAACACGTACAACAAGAAATAATCGTTTAACAAGATAATGGACTTACGATGTTCACGTATATCTGTTTATACGAATTTACCGATCATTTGATGAATTGTACTGAAATCCCCTCACTAAACAGGAGCCAGTGCTAATAATGTACTTATACCCGGCCTTGAACTATGGGAGGAAATTGAGGGGGTACTTACCCACATTATATTAATGTACACACAAGGTAGAAATCTATATTCCCTCTGATTGGGATGCTCCGGTGTTCAATAATTGTTGTCCTACTTATAATCACTAATCACTGTCCTGCAGGACGTCGTTTGTGCAGGAACGCCGTTGACAACGTTGTGAACATTGTGTTAACAGGTGCGCGCTTTGCCGGCCGTGAAAATTCCGTCCATCATTGAAGCGTAATCCATATATCTATATAAATATAAATATATGTCAATATCTGTCAGTCACTGAATCGGGGGAGGCGTGTGTGTGTTTTAAACAACGTGGCCACCACCTGCTTCGTTCATTCATAGCTGTCAAAATATTGCCTCGTGGCAGATGCTATCTCCGCGTGTTCTTATGTCATTATCATATGTTATCTTTGACATTCTCGTATATGATTTTGCACTAAAAACACCAAATTATGTATTTAATTAGATATTTTTGTACAGATATATCTAGGTCATTATTTTTATGATATATCGATTATAATGTTATTCCTAATATTATCATATATGTTTTTATTATAAAAACAAAGGAATGCACATCAAATGAAATTATATTAATCATAAATACGTATTTATCTATATCTGTTTCATTATGTAGCAAACTAGCTACGTAGTGTCTACTCGAGTTATTTACTTGTTGGTTATTTCCGTGTTATTTTCATGTGATAATGTTTAACAAACAGCTCTTAATGCAAAATACAGTAGATATTATCGTGCGCGGTGTAGTGGTTAGAGCGTCTCCCTAGGGAGCAAATGTCGGGGTTTCCATTCCCCAGTACAGTAATATCTAGTCCCAAACATATTGTTATCCCATTGTAATTATGTGTATCCACAAAATAGTAAACTTCAAATTGAGACCAGAACAATGTCACATTTTAGAACTGAGGCAATGTAGACTTGCTAAATCATTCTCAACTTGAGTTTGACTTTTTAAAATATATTCTCTGTGGTCAAGGAAGCAGGGGCTGATACCCGTAGATGGTACAAGAACCAGCTTTGCCAGGCCGAGTCAAAAGGGTAAATTGTACTTATTAGGGCTTTTGGGCACACTAACATGAGTTCGACACAACTGGGAATTCGACACATCTATAGTTCGAAACAGGGTAAAAATAGTGATAGATATAAGGAAAGCGGCAGGGACCGAGCGATGAGTTCGACACAACTGAGAATTCGTCTCAACCGAGTTCGAGACATTGGGGTTCGACTGTATTTGTTACACTGTCGTACGACTGTTTTTAAGGGGATAAACAAGAACTGGCTGGATCGGAGTCAGTATCCTGCATATCTCTAGGGCGTATCCATGTTAAACTAGGGTATTGTATCGGTTAGGTAGCACTATACAACTGGCTGGACTGAGCCACACAGACACAGACACAAACACAGACACAGACACAGACACAGACACAAACACAAAACACAGACACACGTTTGAAACCCCATTTCACTTCACCTGTAACACAAATACTCGATCATATGCCGGGTTATCGATCCGCCATGAACGTATGTACATAAGTTTAGATTAACCTTACAACGTGTACTATGAAGGCAAGCTAAAAATAGAACATTGACCCGTTTCTTTGTTTAATTATTTACAGTGATACGGCGTATATGTTTTCATTTTCATCAGCCAATAATATTTATTGATGCTGATATTGAATCGCGGTACATAACGAGAAGAAACAATCGAAGATTGAAGGAAACCAGTAATAGAGTTCGATATTTGTTTACGAAACCAATGGTTTCATTGTGGTCGACCTGAATACCGTTATAACGTAAGTGCATGGTGTGTTGAATGCTGCAGTAGTGATCAGTTCGACGTGGGTCTTGACGGATCACAAACTTATTTTAGCTTCAGCAACCTAGCGTATATAAGTAAAACTTGTCTTTACACAACCGTTTTATTTGGTATGAAAAACATCTTTAATGTGACTTGAATAGGTTTGTTTCAATTAATTACTTAAAAAAACATATTAAAAACAACAACAACAGACAACAACAAACATAAGTTTAAGAAATAATAAAATTAATAATTTCTTCCCCACCCCCAAAAACCCAACAACAAAAAAACACCAAAACAAACAACAACAACAAAACAAAACAAAACCCAAACAATATAGAAGTGCAAATAGGTCACTTCCAAAATGCTACTGAGTAACTCCCACAATAAAACAGTTTACGATTATATACTTTTTGTACTTACTTCTTTTTGCCTGTCCTGAATCAATAACAATAGCCATCCTTAATGATGAACACTTTAATAGTCAGACTTACGACATTATCACGTCATTTATTGACTGTAGAGAACGTATTTAATTTGTGTCCAGTTCTATAAACTGTAACATCAACGGGTGTGGAATGTGTTAACCAACACTGAATATAACCTTACATATAACCTTTCACCGCTTTTGCTTACTCCCCAGGTTTGTTGGGGCAACGGAATGTCCTGTCGCTGAAATATATACCGTTCTGTAAATCAATTATTTTTCTCTGACCGTAGCTCTCGCAGGCTGCCGGTCACGTGGCCCCACTCTGTATATTTAGCGCATCAATGTATATTTCGTATCGACAGCCTCGTGACAGCTGGTGCGACACGACCGTAACCCCTAGGTTCGGTTGACATAAAATAATATTATATTACCATGACAACAGTGGAACCGCATCAGCTTGTGTAGTACGAACTGTGTAAGGAAATGTGTCATAATGATAAAACGTCTTGTAAATCATCACCTGCCCTTTTTGAAAATGACTAATAAGATTACATGCAGGTCCGCGTCACAGAATTGCGTTGATTTAGGTGGAGTTGACAACGCATAGATTGATATACAACACAGACCGGGTCAATAATATTTGTATAGAATATTCATGTGGAAAAATGACAAGTTGTTGACGGAACGCAAAGATCAAAAGAATGTTAAAAGTCAGAATCATTTTTGGAACGAAAACGGAATGAGATAGAACGCCGTATAACAGACAAGCTCGCATTTCATATTTCCGGCAGATTTCCTGTTGATGGGTAGAATCTTGTGAGCAAGTGGGCAGTTCAAACACGAAACTGCCTTATTGCTGTAACGAGCGATGTTGAGATACATTCGAATGGCATCATAATCTATTTAGGTATATATACAACAGCGAGTGCCGGCATTGATGGAGGCCTGCTTTCCACGAGTCATTTATAAGTTCGATTAATCATCTTGTTTCATAAGCAAAATGGTTTACTGAAACATTTTTGAAAGACTTTAAGATACACGTATACTACTAATGCGTCCGATATAAACGTTATAACACAAAACAGTGTTTGAAATTTTAATTTTATTATCTACAAACATCGGATATTGGTATTCATTATACAACGGTTTGAAAGGTCGTTAAATATTTTATTTTTGTTGTTGTTTTAGTGACACATTAAAACACACTCATAATAATGGGTCTGGCTGACGAATTTGTTTACATAGTTTCTATTCTGATGACTGATAACTAATATTTCACATTTCCTCTTTATGAAACTAAAATTACGCGAAATTAGCTCTACAAATTTCATGCATGTTGGACAATAGATTAAGGACCCCAAAATGTGTTGTTATATAGATCTGTTACTCCTGACCATAAGACTCTTCACACGCAGCAAGGGGCGTTGTATCGTAAAAAATGTGAGGACATATATGGAGAGCATTCGTAGTTACGACATTCGTAGATTTTCGACCCATTGGTGACTGAACTGGACATTCGTAGGTGTTCGATCCTTTGGTGCCCGATGTGGATATTCGTAGGTGTTCGATCCTTTGGTGCCCGAAATGGAGATCCATGGATGTTCGATCCTTTGGTGCCCGATATGGACATTCGTAGGTGTTCGATCCTTTGGTGCCCGATGTGGACATTCGTAGGTATTCGATCCTTTGGTGCCCGATGTGGATATTCGTAGGTGTTCGATCCTTTGGTGCCCGATGTGGACATTCGTAGGTGTTCGATCCTTTGGTTCCTGGATCCTGGTGTTATAGTACCTCACAGCTTAGATGTACCAAGGAACATTGGTGATGTTAAGGTGGTGTAAATATAATATTCGTAGCTGATTATTCATCAAACCGAAGGGTCTGTGGGGTAGCCTAATGGTTAAAGCGCCCGCTCTTCATGCCTAAGGTCAGGGTTCGATTCCCTACATGGGTACAATGTGTGAACCCCATTCTTATGTCCCCCGCCGTGGTATTGGTGGAATATTGCTGAAAGCGGCGTAAATCCCAACTCGCTCACATAAAATCGAAGTGGACAGTTATTTTCTGGATGGAAAGTAAAATCTTGTGAAAACATCTTCAAATATTTAACCAGGGAATGTCAATTACTTCCCCTCTAGTGACCACTCCGACGATTAACTGCCAACTTAATGCTGGCTTCACGAAACGAATACTGGAATTCCTACGTACATTAGTCGTATCTTTCTGCGTAATATATTTAGACAAAAGTCCTGTAACTTGCACCGTAAGGGAATGACGGATACAGTGAGCTTCCAACCCGGCAATGACCACTTGACAGCCTAATTAGATGTTTCCGTTTTGTCAGAAGGGGATCCTATTCTTAACGACAATGGGAATTCCGGGTTTAACTAGGTCCTGCTACATTGAGTGAGTGAGTGAGTATGGTTTTACGCCGCCTTTACCCAAATTCCAGCAGGGCGGGGGACACCAGAAATGGGCTTCATACCTTGTACCCATGTGGGGAATCGAACCCGGGTCTTCGGCGTGACGAGCGAACGCTTTAACCACTAGGTTACCCCGCCGCCCAGGTCGGGCGGTCAGGCCCAGTTGCTAGTTTACTACGAGACATTTGCTGGCGGTGCTTGTGATATCAATCACTGGTGTGTTTGGCTTTCTCTCAGACAGTGTCCATGTAGTTAGAACACCGTTGATTGCAACAGTTCACAACAAACAAGCAGGGATGTCCTGAACAGAAACCACACAAACACCTGAAGCATCTAAGCAGAGACGCCTACACACGTTATGGACATACACGTGGAGATACATACGTACACATCGGCCCTTATCACTATATTAGACAACGTCATATCCCCATAAGCTAACGTCTGTATCGGTTGGTTGGTTTAATGGTTTATTGTTTTACGCCGCACTCAACAATATTCCAGCTGTATGACGGCGGTCGGTAAATAATCGAGTCTGGACCAGACAATTCAGTGATCAACAGCATAAGCAATAATCTACGCACTTGGGATACAATGACATGTGTCAACCAAGTCAATGAGCCTGATCACCCGATCCCGTTAATCGCCTCTTACGACAAGCATGGGTTACTGAAGATCAATTCTAACCCGGATCTAACGTGTATATCAAAACCAGTAATGGGCTGTTTACTAACACCATATTGAACTACGTCATGAAACCATGAAGATCCTGGTTAGAATTGATGTTCAGCAACCCATGTTTGCCGTAAAAGGCGAGTAAGGGGATCCGGTAGTCTGTTTCACAGTCCATGAACCGCATTATTTTGCTTCCTGCCTTGCCCTTTCCTCAGTGCTAAGGCTCTAATTGAAGCAGGTTTATTATCTAAGAATCTCCCTTCTCACTGGTGCTCCTTTTCAGTTTAAAATATGAATTATATTTATACATATTCAGAGCCTAAACGTTCCTCTAGGGATTGGGTTGTCAGGCTCGCTGACTAAGTTGACTTGGTTCACACATCGTATCCCAATTGCGTCGATCGTGCTCATGATGTTGATCGCTGAATTGTCAGGTCCGGACTTGATTATTTACAGACGGACGCCATATAGTTGGAATATTGCTGAGTGCGGCGTTAAACAACAAACAAACAAACAAACAAGGTCATGAACCTATAACCTAAACCCTATATTATCCAGCATCAAATCAACATAACTGTGCTCTACATCACATGACGTCATATCCATATCCCCATATCTCTATTTTATACAACATTACACAGAGAATTCTACATCTACATTCTACATCATCTACAAGAGCGATTTTGATTTCGCGCTTCAACGGCCTCTACACGCTTTAATTGTCATCATCGTTTTCCCAGCTTGTATGCTTAATCAATTAATCTTTTTAGCTTTAAATAGGGAGACCGATGACCACCTATGCCCGCCTGTTGTATGCAAACACTTCCATTAAGGCGCTACGCCATCCAGGGCTGTAGTTGTCGTATCACGCCGAGGAAATGAGACTACGTAAGCAGATACCTCACCTGTATGGGCGGAGTCCGCCACTTCCGGTTCCAGCGGGCACCCGGTGCAGATGGACGCCCGCGGGTACACGAGGGAAAGTGATGCTTTTCACACCTGTTCCAGCATGTCGAACTTTAGTTTCAGTTTGCGTCAACTCTTTCAGGCATATCCAATATCTCCAACTATTTTACGTGTTAGGAAGGATATGCGTTTAAGCACGATTAATGTAGATAGCATGTTGATAAACGGGCTTTTCATCCTTGGTGCTCATGGATTAGTCTCTAAAATAGTACGGGAGAGTATCGGGGTTTAGAAAAATAAGCTGCGAACAGTTTGTGTAAAGTATGGCAATCACGTTGATACGCTGACGTTGTGAACGTAACCGAGCGTTTGTGAGCGTTACGCGCAGTTCCTGTCGGGGATGAGAGAGTGCAGGACACGCGGGTCATGCTGACCCTTTGGACGGGTCTATTTTTGGTTCAGCTGGACGTGTCGACTTTACACTAATAAAACTTTTGTCTTAACATTTTCAGTCCCTCGCTACAGATGTTTGTTTGTTCCAACTTTATGCGTGAGTGAGAATGGTTTAACGCCAGTTTAGGCAATATTCCAGCATCGTCACGGCGGGGACACCAGGAATTGGCTTCACACATTGTACCCATGTCGGGAATCGAACCTGGGTCTACGGCAGCGACAACAGCACTGCCTGCAACCACGCGGTGTGTCCACGGAACAGTTGTATATGCCCTGATGTGACCGCCTCTGTTGTATGACGGACAGAACGTCTCCCCGGAGATCGGGAGGTCGGTAGCTCGATACACCAAACGACGTTAAAGTATGGTACTTGTTGTTACTCTGCCTGGTGCTCGTTATTCACGGAATAGTGGGTGAGTGAGTTTAGCTTTAAGCCGCACTCAGCAATATTCCAGCTATATTTCGGCGGTCTGTAAATAATCGAGTCTGGACCAGACAATCCAGTGATCAACAGCATGAGCATCGATCTGCGCAGTTGGGAACCAATGACATGTGTCAACCAAGTCAGCGAGCCTGACCACCCGATCCCGTTAGTCGCCTCTTACGACAAGCATAGTCGCCTTTTGTGGCAAGCATGGGTTGCTGAAGACCTATTCTACCCCGGATCTTCACGGGTCTTCACGGAATAAAACTAGGACTGGTGGTCAGAGCCACTGTCTGAGAAGGGTGTCTGTGATGAACTGCGTGTCCGACACGGCTAGAACTATAATTTATGCATTATTCCGGACTGGTATCACGCATACGCACAAGCACACGCACACTGAAACCCGCTCGAACTATGCAAGCGTAATGTCAATCCGTTGGTGGTAAGCATTTAGGAAGTGTTTTCATAGCATCAATGCACCTATTTTTATGATACAAATATAATAACTGCACACATGCAATTCTAAAAATGAATAGGACGGGGTGTTTTCAAAAAGGAGTTATCCATTTCAGTACATATCCGATATAAGCTACGTCGCTGGGGAAGGCCAACCCGGCGAGCGCCGGAGGCGGGGGACACCTTGTCATGTAGGACGCGTGACGGGAACACGTGTTGTGGCGGAGTTAGACATGCTCCACACGTTTTATGTCCTCTATATTCTCTCGCAAGGGTAATTACATTCCTCCCTGTGATCTTACACCCAGGCCGAGGCTGGAGAGCGGCAGGCTTGTTTGAGAGAGAGAGAGAGAGAGAGAGAGAGAGAGAGAGAGAGAGAGAGAGAGAGAGAGAGAGAGAGAGAGAGAGAGAGAGAGAGAGAGAGAGAGAGAGAGAGAGAGAGAGAGAGAGAGAGAGAGAGAGAGAGAGAGAGAGAGATTGTAATCTATTATTGTCATGTTGAAAGTACAGAGGAAAAATGTAAGGGAGGTGATTGAGACAGCCTCAGACCAAAAAAAACCCACATTAATTCACACATACATTATGTACATTGTTAACGCATACACATTGTCGCGCCTCCGTCGCCATGACGTCAAGTAGCCTACACACAATCAGTCTTACAGAATACCTATTTGAATTGTAACCAGACTTGATCAATAACATGTTTTTATTTATTTAAACTCATCATTATACCAGCAACATGCGATATACAAACTATTTCCTTACGCAGCGGAGATTGCAAGTCAAGATCTGATCAAACCACTGTGTGTGCACTGGGAGCCTGTTTCCTCGCTTGTCCCGCTCACCTTCAAGTGTTGTATTTGAATAGTCAGGTAATTGATCGATAGATCTAAGGCTTGTTGACGCCAGGCCGATAGTCGCATGCGATAATCGGATAGACAATAAATAGTTATCTTTTCGAAGTCATTGTCAGAAAATAAACACAAGTAATTAACCGTGCAATACACATCAAAACTACAATCTTCAAAACCGCACCGACACTACACAGTGACATATGCACACAAACTACGCACAAACGCACACCACGTAAGACTAGGCCGCACCGTAAAATACGCACCGACACTACACAGTGAAATATGCACACAAACTACGCACAAACGCACACCACGTAAGACTAGGCCGCACCGTAAAATACGCACCGACACTGCACAGTGAAATATGCACACAAACTACGCACAAACGCACACCATGTAAGACTAGGCCGCACCGTAAAATACGCACCGATACTACGCCATGATGTGCGCACAAAGTGAGTTTAAGTTTTCGCCGCACTCAGCAATATTCCAGCTATAGTGCGGCGATCTGTAAATAATCGAGTCTGGACCAGACAATCCAGTGATCAACAGCAAGAGCATCGATCTACGATGGGATACGATGACATGTGTCAACCAAGTCAGCGAGCCTGACCACCCGATCCCGTTATAGTCGCCTCTTACGACAAGCATGGGTTGCTGAAGATCAATTCTAACCCGGATCTTCACGGGTCTGCGCTCAAAGACGCACCAAGACGGAAGATGGAAATATGGACTATGCGCTATAAGACGGCATCGTAAAATACGCACCGACACCACGCAGCGAAATATGCACACAAACTACGCACCAACGCACACCACGTACGACTTTGAGACAGGCATTTTCTCGTAAGCTCTGCACATACAGGTTCCAGCGCTGCCTGCGTAATGCTATCTCCGGATAGGGCGTTAGAACAAACAACTATGGCGGGCCGGGTGTCAAGGGGGTATAGTCTGCGGTATTAGTAGCACTAGTTACCAGGTGTGTACCCATTGAGCTCTCACATCCAATTGGCCGCATGTCTATGACATCACCAGGTCGATCAACAACAGCATGTTTTGACCAAGGTGAACTGTTGAGAGCGACACTTCATTGTTGGTGCGTGGGACCCAGCGTTATGTAAGCATACACGTTTCTTTATATTTTGGCAAGGTATTAACTCGCTTTTATGGCGTACTGATTTAAAGGAGAATATAAAAAAATAAAAAATACATACTTCATATAAAACAAGTTAACGTGTTTGACAACACGTGTTGGGTGGATCTGATAAGGTGGTTTATGTATGAGAGAGATTTGTAAGGATAAACAAAACGTTATAAACATCAGCGTCCTACTATAACCACGTTTTTCTTAGGAGCTAATCCGACTTTTTTATGTTTCGTTAAAAAATGATATAATGTCAACTATGGTTATAACGAACCTATTTTTGTTCGGTATTACCGTAGTTCGTGAAAAGCACATGGAGTAAACTATACAGCAGGCGCCCTGGTCTGAAACAGCAGTTCGTTATATCAGTCCGCTCGTTATATACGTTTTCGTTAAAAGCGTAGGTTTTTTAAGAACATAGGTACAGGTACAAGCAAATTTAATATCCTATCTTGCTTTTTAGGGGCGGTGGGATAGCCCAATTGTTAAAGCGTTCGCTCGTCACGCCGAAGACCCGGGTTCGATTCCCTCCATGGGTAAAATGTGTGAAGCACATTTCTGGTGTCCCCCGCTGACTTGGTTGACACACGTCATCGTTCCCAATTGCGTAGATCGATGCTCATGCTGTTGATCACTGGATTGTCTCGTCCAGACTCGATTTTTTACAGACCGCCGCCATATAGCTGGAATGTTGCTGAGTGCGGCGTAAAACTCAACTCACTCACTCACTGTACCAACATTCAACACAACAGACTTCTTGATATGCTGTCAGAAGGTAGGAGATCTTTCCGTTTCTGTCTTTGATCCAAACATTAAATGAAAAATCCCCCATACACGATTTGTAAGTAGAGAATCTCGTTACCTTCATTAAAAATTAAGAGTGAGTGAGTGAGTGATGGGCACAATGTGTTGTGATTGTGAGTTAGTTTTACGCCGCCTTTAGCAATATTCCAGCAATATCACGGCAGTCTGTATATAATCGAGTCTCGACCAGACATCCAGTGATCAGCAGCATGAACATCGATCTGCGCAATTGGGATGACATGTGTCAACCCAGTCAGCGAGCCTGACCATCCGATCCCGTTAGTCGCCTCTTACGACAAGCATGGGTTACTGAAGATCAATATTCTAACCCGGACCTTCACGGGTATAATGTTGGTACAAATAACAGTTTATCCCAAATATCTTTGGCAACCCAAACAAAGAAAAAAAAACACACAAGAAAATAATAATTTACTGACATGAGATGTCCATATAATGAAGCATACAACTTGTTTATTGCAGAGAGCGACATTTCTATGCACAAGAAGTTGTCATCCATAAGTTATATGCTTCATTTTTTGCTCACCAACTTCCTGAATGCCGATCAAACAATAAGTCAAATCTAAAGATAATAGCAGCTAGCAATGACTAACAGGTGAGAAAGAGACAGTTTGGTAGTCATCCCCCATTTACTGTCCCGAGTAAGCTTCCGAGATACCCATCTAATCCCCTTTAACAAAACTCCCCTCTCACAAAAATTCCCTTTAACGAAATTCCCATGAAAATCGTCATTAGAGACATCTATTGCAGGAAATAGTGCATTATCCGACTATTACAGGAGGTTGCAACATTCTTGTACACTGTACTCGTAGATGTGTGTATTTGCAATTGTGTGTAAATGTGTCTCGGGAACACTCCATATAGTGCAAGAACATGTCGTTTAGTTCCCCTTGGTGTGATTGATGACGTTGAGAAGACACGGAACTCTGTACGTGTAGTCATTAAGACGTTAGTTATTCTGAAAAGCATGTCTTCTTCAGAAACCATATACCCTTTGGTAAAAAGTCAAGAGATTTTTAAAGGGGTTCTTCTTTTCGTCTTTCTCTTTAAGTTTGGTTTCCGTGGCACGACTTGGTGGAGAGGCAGGGTGTAGAGACGAGACTGGTCCTGCTGTGAAAGAACGTCGTGTGATTCATGGAAGGGGCTCGCAGAGCCTTCTGTGTCTCTCCTGTCATATTTGGGAATTTCTACTGAAACAGTTAATCGGGTCAGTTTGTGTACAAGTGATCATTGTGACTGAAACATGTCTGCGAAAACAGTTACCTTAGCAACGATTCAGAAACTTGAGAACTTGAGAATGGTTGTGTCTCTGAGATTTCGTTATTCAGTATTGATGTCTCCGGCACAGTTTATAATACAACTCTATTAAAAAAAACTAAATCTGCCATGCAAGACTGACTACAATAATATAAAGGAATCGGTTGTTCTTCTTTTTTCAGTAAAGTCGGCATTTCCGGTTTACCCCGCCACGATATTGCCGGAATATTGCTATAAGCGGCGTAATACTAAACTAAACTAAAACTGAGTGAGTGAGTTTAGTTTTATGCCGCACTCAACAATATTCTAGCTATATGTCCGCGGTCTGTAAATTATCGAGTCTGGACCAAACATTCCAGTGATCAACAGCATGAGCATCGATCTACGCAATTGGGATACGATGACATGTGTCAACCAAGTCAACGAGCCTGACCACCCGATCCCGTTAGTCGCCTCTTACGACGAGCATGGGTTACTGAATATCAATTCTAACCCGGATCTTCACGGGTTCACTCAATCACTACATAAAATAGGCACGTCTTTTTCTTCTTTTGAAAGAAATTGTTTTAAATCAACATGCATTATTTCTGTTCGCTGAGCCCTACCCCTCCAGTCTTCCATTCTGCTAATTAATGAGAGCGCACTTTGGCTCTGCGTCCTATAAATAACTGTTTTTTTGTTGATGCTACTTTATAAATATTAATTATTGTTTATTAGTGCAAATGGTAAGAGAAACTATACCCCATAACTCAAAATATAATAAATATACGTGTTCGTTAGATTCGTATACTAACCTCACAAACAGTAATTGTAGTAATTACTGTCCTTTCTAAGATATATACGCAAGGAAAAAAATTAAGCAACATCCCTATATCATTATCAGATATTCCATGTATTTGGGGGAAATATCTACATATGGGGCTGATCTTGGTGTGACGTATGTCCAAGAGAGTACCGATGCCTAGATACAAGTTAGTTCCAGAAAACTGCATATTTCCCCAGATGGTCTCCAGTACTGAGTCATAGCTTATGATGAAAACACACGGAGGAAGCGATAGAAAAGTTAGTCACTTATAGCCGTGGCAGGCACAAAAAGTACTTTTACTTGGTAATCAGTCTCGTTTTGGGCTTCAAAATGAGTCACTTTGTAACACAAATAGCCGTTTCGTTATAAATGTAATAAGATACGAAAAAAGTACATTTGTATGTAAATATATAGTTGCTGTGCTTCCCTTTTTCTGGGGTGAATAGACTCATATAGTCCTGTTCGCGGATAAAAGTTGACACCAGCGTTCCTGCGATGAGACGAATGTTCCTTAAATCAAATATACTCATGCCAATAATGGTTGTCAATCCCCTCCCCACCCCAACCCCACACACACCTCACATCCGACCCCCACACCCCCTCTCCAATTAAAAAAATTGAAGGGGGTGACAACCATTATTGGCATGAGTATATCTTAAATCTGAAACTGACCAAAATTGCCAAAACCCCAATTTTACTAGTTTAAATGTGATGTAGATATATTTGTAAGTGATGGCGGCACATTGTTCAAATACTTGGGAGCTTGATTCTCTCGTAATTCCTCTTGTCCATGTTATGCTGTGTATAGTGACTTCTTTGAGTGACATTTTAGAAGTTTGGACGTACAACATTGACAAACATTGATAACCACTTTTATTTCGTGAGTGCGACGTTCGATACCGTTGTCAAGCAGGAATTGTGTAGAGTGAGTTCAGTTTTACGCCGCTTTCATCCATATTCCAGCAATATCACGGCGGGGGACACCAGAAATGGTCTTCACACCTTGTACCCAAGTGAAGAATCGAACCCGGGCTTTGGTGAGACGAGCGAACGCATGAACCACCTGACTACCTACACTACACTGCTTCTTTTGTATACTCATGCCAATAATGGTTGTCACCCCTTCAATTTTTTTAGTGGAGAGGGGGTGTGGGGTGTGTGTGTGAGGTGTGTGGGTTGGGGTGGGGAGGGGGTGACAACAATTATTGGCATGAGTATATATAGAATACTACAAACGTTCAAGGTAGGGGCGCCATATGTCTTAAGTCTGTCGTGAGTGGAGCTCATGTATACAGCTAAGTCCCAATGGACAGCCTGGAACAAGAAATGACTTATCAACACATACCGGATTCATGTACAGTCTAATCCTGTTTACTTTGAAAATTAATGTTTGTTCACTTGTGTGTAAATTGTACATACCACATTATCGGGGCATTGTTGGGTTGTTTGATTGTGGATTTTACTTTGAAATGAATTGTTTGGTTGCCCACAACGGATCAATATATTTGGGATCTCATCGGCAGCTTATGTAAATAATTCTTATGTAATGGTTTGTTATTAATATATACTCTATGTACATACAGGACTTCACTCAACCAGGGCATATGTATGATGGCATGTATGTGGATGTGTACATGACTGGTGGGTATATAAATGTGGGTGTGATAGGTGACAGGGGCAGGAGGGTAGGGGAATTTGGTGGGGTAGGGACAAGGGTTGAAGTAAAGACATTGGTTGGGGTAGGGGCAGGTTAAGGGTAGAGACATTGGTTGGGGTAGGAACGGGGAAGGGTAGAGACATTGGTTGGGGTAGGAACGGGGAAGGGTAGAGACATTGGTTGGGGTAGGAACAGGGGAAGGGTAGAGACATTGGTTGGGGTAGGGACAGGGAAGGGTAGAGACATTGGTTGGGGGTAGGGACAGGGAAGGGTAGAGACATTGGTTGGGGTAGGGACAGGGAAGGGTAGAGACATTGGTTGGGGTAGGGACAGGGAAGGGTAGAGACATTGGTTGGGGTAGGGACAGGGAAGGGTAGAGACATTGGTTGGGGTAGGGACAGGGAAGGGTAGAGACATTGGTTGGGGTAGGGACAGGGAAGGGTAGAGACATTGGTTGGGGTAGGGACAGGGGAAGGAGAAAGAGACATTGGTTGGGGTAGGGACGAAGACATTAGGGACATAGGACGGGGGGGTAGAGGACAGGGAAGGGAAGAGACATTGGTTGGGGTAGGGACGGGGAAGGGTAGAGACATTGGTTGGGACATTAGGGACAGGGGAAGGGTAGAGACATTGGTTGGGAGAGTAGGGACAAGGGGGAAGGGTAGAGACATTAAGTTGGGGTAGGGACAGGGAAGGGTAGAGACATTGGTTGGGGTAGGGACAGGGAAGGTAGAGACATTGGTTGGGAGTAGGGACAGGAACAGGTAGAGACATTGGTTGGGATAGGGACAGGGACAGGGTAGGAACATTGTTTGGGGTAGGGACAGGGGAAAGGGTAGAGACATTGGTTTGGGGTAGGGACAGGGAAGGGTAGAGACATTGGTTGGGGGTAGGGACAGGGAAGGGTAGAGACATTGGCTGGGGTAGGGACAGGGAAGAATTAGAGACATTGGTTGGGGTAGGGACAGGGAAGGGTAGGGACGGGGAGACATTGGCTTGGGGTAGGGACAGGGAAGGGAAGGGTAGAGACACATTGGGGTAGGGACAGGGAAGGTAGAGACATTGGTTGGGGGTAGGGACAGGGAAGGGTAGAGACATTGGTTGGGGTAGGGACAGGGAAGGGTAGAGAGACATTGGTTGGGGTAGGGGGACAGGAAGGGTAGAGACATTGGTTGGGGAGTGGGGACAGGAAGATAAGGACAGGTAAGAATTTGGGACAGGGACAGAGGAAGGGAGACATTGGTTGGGGTAGGGACAGGGAAGGGGTAGAGACACATTGGTTGGGGTAGGGACAGGGGAAGGTAGAGACATTGGTTGGGAGGGAGTAGTAGACATTGGTTGGGGTAGGAACATAGACATTGGTTTAGGGAAGGACAGGGAAGGGTAGAGACATTGGTTGGGATAGGGACAGGGAAGGGTAGAGACATTGGTTTGGGATAGGGACAGGAAGGTAGAGACATTGGTTGGGGGTAGGGACAGGGGGGTAAAGGTAGGGTAGGGACATTGGTTGGGGGTAGGGACAGGGGAAGGGGAAGAGAGACATTGGTTGGGGATAGGGACAGGGAAGGGTAGAGACATTGGTTGGGGATAGGGACAGGAAGGAAGGGTTGAGAGACATTGGTTGGGATAGGGACAGGGAAGGGTAGAGACATTGGCTGGGATAGGGACAGGGAAGGGTAGAGACATTGGTTGGGGACATACACATTGGACAGGGAAGGGTGAGACACATTGGTTGGGGACAGGGACAGGTAAGAAGGACAGGTGAGACATTGGACATTGGTTGGGGTAGGGACAGGGGGAAGGGTAGAGACATTGGGTTGGGGTAGGGACAGGGAAGGGTAGAGACATTGGTTGGGGTAGGGACAGGAAGGGTAGAGACATTGGTTGGGTAGAGACAGGGGAATTGGTTGAGACATTGGTTGGGGTAGGGACAGGGAAGGGTAGAGACATTGGTTGGGGTAGGGACAGGGAAGGGTAGAGACATTGGTTGGGGTAGGAACAGGGGAAAGGGTAGAGACATTGGTTGGGGTAGGGACAGGGAAGGGTAGAGACATTGGTTGGGGTAGGGACAGGGAAGGGTAGAGACATTGGTTGGGGTAGGGACAGGGAAGGGTAGAGACATTGGTTTGGGATAGGGACTATAACAAAATAGGGCACACTGTTAACATATTAATCACCGTCTCGTCCATACCGGGCTAACAATATGGTGCATTCTATGTCACGAGTGTATAGCGATATTAAACGTTTTAAAAGAGTATAGCTTGCGTGAACTGCATTTCCCAACATGTAAATACTCTCGATGTGTGTACCCTTCCATCTCAGCCATTCTTAGCGCCCTTAAAACCATCTTCCAAACAGAACATGTTTTCTTGCTGTTTGACGCCGCACTTAGCAATTGTCCACGTATGGTCTGCATATAATGGAGTCAAAACCAGACAATCCAGTGATTGACATCGTGAGCATCGATCTACGCATTTGGATTATCATAACATTCATCAACCATGTCTACTTGACCACCCGATCCCCTTAGTGGCCTTTCACCACAAGCATGGTTGCTGAAGAACTTTATCATTTGTTTGTTTGTTTATTTGTTTAACTTGCGCGTCAGATTTGTGGGAGAATAGACGTGAATTTTAGCAATTAAATTAAACAATACAGTATGTTATATTTTATTCATTAAAATATGTTAATAAGATTTGTTTGTTTGTCGTTTAACGCCACACTCTGCAATATTCCAGCGGCGGTCTTCAAATAATCGAGTCTGAACCAAACGATCCAGTGATCAATATCATGAGCATCGATCTACGCATATAGGATAGCATGACATATGTCAGCCAAGTCAGCGAGGCTGACCACCAGATTTCTTTTGTCGCCTCTTAAGATAAGCATCGGTTACTGTAGACCAACTCTTGCCCGGATCTTCACGGGTTTTATCACATGTAAATACTGAACAGCGCAATAGACCAAGGTGAAGATGAGAGACATTTTTATACCTTTTTTTGTCAAAAACTAAAAAGGTCAGACCTTTCATGTGTTGAAAAAAGTACAACTTTCTGCAACCTGCAAGGTGTGATGCGTTTCTAAAATATACTTCTTTCATTTTTTCACTTCCTTCGACCCCGCGGTGATGACGGATGTGCATCACGTGACCTTTGCTGGTGTGAATAGGAGTGTTACGTCATGACATGTGGTTTAAATTGGGTGATAAATCTTTAAATCCTGGTCCCCCTGCAATGCTTCGTAACGATGGACTACTTGAACACGTGGGTAATTCGAAGCAGATGAAAGTTTTCATTTATACCAGCTTGAGATAGATTTACACGCAGGGTGTTTTCTTTAAGGCGGCTTTCTCTGTAATAAAACTATTTGGGTTGTCTCCGAACAAACATGGAGGGTACCAGGTAACGGTGCCGCGCATGTGTACATCCGTTTAATATGTAAGAAATATTCCAACCTGCGTTTCACAGCACTTAAATTTAAGCATAACAATACGACGTTCGTAAGTCTAGCTGCATCCCCTTGCAAACTGATTACTTTGGAGTCTGACACTTGTGGAGCTTCAGTTGGTTACAGACAATTTAATACCACCTGCTGTGTCTAAAATTCCAATCAGGGGGTCCTTTTTTCAAAGGTTTTCAACACAGCACGTCATCGCAAGACGTCATGAATGTCTATCTTACCTTCCTCATTATTATCACATGACGTACCAGTTAATGAAAAGGAGAAGAATAGTGGGGTCAAAGAGTTTCCATTCGCGTTCACTCGGGATTCTCCGCTGTTTTCCGCTCCTGTTGCCAACA
Organism: Haliotis rubra; assembly: GCF_003918875.1. Lineage (NCBI taxonomy): Eukaryota > Metazoa > Mollusca > Gastropoda > Lepetellida > Haliotidae > Haliotis > Haliotis rubra. The sequence goes on from NW_025766492.1 coordinate 163,329, forward strand.
CTACCCCGGAAGTGATATTGTATGAATTCATTCTAAATTGTTTCAAACCAATTTCCCCCGTTTATTATTTGTATGCCATATTTACACAGTTTTTTCTGTCTAACAGTTATAGCGTTCACTATTTGTTTGTTTGTTGTTTAACGCCGCACTCTGCAGTATTCCAGCTATATGGCAGCGGTGTGTAAACAGTCGAGTCTGGACCAGACAATCAAGTGATCTACAGCATGAGTATCGATAACTGGGACACGATGACATGTGTCAACCAAGTCAGCGAGTCTGACCACGCGATCCCGTTAGTCGCCTATTACGACAAGCATGCTTTGATGAAGACCGAATCTAACCCAGATTTTCAATGGGTCGCCAAGTTAGAAATACGGACAATGTGGTGGTGACGTCACTTCCGGGGAAAAGCTGTGGTAATGGCTTCAAGGTATTTAGGAGATAAACATACTGTGTTGGAAAATCAGAGGTATATACCCAAATTATAATAGCTCTAAATTTGATTTAAACCGAACGCGTAGCACAGTATGTTTATCGCCAGTCTACCATGACCGCGGTATTAAGATTTAAAAAAAATACATACTGTCTTGAAAAATCAGAGGTATATCATGTGATTATATGCCTTTGAATGACTTTAATTAACCAATCACAATCCAGTATTTACTGAAGTCATGGTAGAATTATCAATATTCTGGAATATTATACACAGAATTATCAAGTTTATCATAGTTATATATATGCCGCTGGAATTCTACAACATACGTGACTATCGTAGAATATGTTTTTAAAGACGGGTTATATTGAACGTGGCATATGTTCACATACAGCGTTAGGATTAATACGGGTATAAACTTGGGCACACAACCATAAAGATATGGCTGGTACTTGTCTCACACAAGAGCAATTGATTGGACTGGAACAATGTCAATATAAGGTACGATAGATGTTCCGGCCGACTTTGGGGGAAATATATAAATATATTGGTGGTTAGTGTTATCTGTAGACAGACGTGTTGACGCGGTATTGAGGTTGTAAATCGATTACTTGGGGACACCCGGTGTCTTGGGTGGTACCAGATGATCTGTTGTGGACAGCACTGGGTGTCTTTCTGTAATTGCTTAATGTGTTGTCTGAACAACGCCGGGTGCCTTGGATTCCTTAGTTGTCCTCGGTATGTTTGTTTGGGGTGGTATCAAGACAATACCGGGTGTCCTGGTTGTGGTATCAAGACAATACCGGGTGTCCTGGTTGTGGTATCAAGACAATACCGGGTGTCCTGATGGCAGTGTTCTCCAAAACAACACCGGATAGTTCCGGTGTGGTCTTATGTAGGGGGCGGTGGGGTAGCCTAGTGGTTAAAGCGTTGGCTCGTCACGCCGAAGACCCGGGTTCGAATCCCCACATGGGCACAATGTGTGAAGCCCATTTCTGGTGTCCCCCGCCGTGATGTTGCTGGAATATTGCTAAAAGCGGCGTAAAACCAAACCCAGTCAGTCAGTCTTATGTAGGTTTTCTTTGGTAGGTGTTAGACTAATTAGCACCGGGTGTCTTGGATGTGGTCAAGTAAGATGTGCTCTTTAAATCAACACTTGGTGTCTTGGTACGTGGTTGAAGGTGATGTGCTGTGGAACACCGCGTATATTTAAGATACATCCGGGGCCGTTTATGAGTAAAGTGAAAATGATAAATCAGATATTGCCGGGGTCTCATCCCGTTTAGGAACCAAGCTATCTGTCGTGACAAGTAACACGTCCGCCCCGACTTGACAAAACGTAAAGTCATTGAGCTTCTTACAAACACTTCTAGCAAGTCGTATTCTGGTGACCCTTTGCCAGCACATTCCTTATCCCCCGATACATATACAGTATACACGCTTTTCATTCTATTTACAATACAAGGTCTACAGTTAAAACGCGGGAACACGTCCACAGCGTTTAGACGTAATTTCACCAAGTCCGCACAGGAACGTTCCCATATATTGTGTACTGTTGACAAATGTTATATTTATGCGAACGGCTGAAAGGGAAAGCTTAACAAACCCTTCAATAGATAAACGGTGCTATATACCTTGGTGGTGACCCCTCTCTTTGAATGACCCTAATCAGATATACGTCCACGTGGTTTTTGTTGCTTTGTATTGATCACACACGTTCCTAGTAATGCCACCATTTTGAGTCTTGATTTTGTATGTGGCAAAGATTATTCACTCACAGAGCAATTACAAATCAACACAGTTTCAACACATGGAAACCCCTTATTGTTTTGAGTTGAGACGTTTTATCCTGGGTGTGTACTATTTGGTTTAAATGTTTAGATCATATTTTGTGGCACGACGACTTTAAGCCAAGTGACTCCACTCGTATAAGTTTGTCTAAGAAAGCCTGTGTATTTCGACAGCACGAGACAAATGAAAACTGTCGTCCACAACAATTACATTTTTACTGCTTCAATGTGTTCACTAAACAGTCTCAATTGAAACGAGAAAGATATTTTCATTAAAAATCATCTTAGGCAAACACATTCATGCAATTATAACAGTGGAATTCGAGCAGACGATAACATGTATAAACAGTGACACACGAGCAAACGCTACACTTTACTCAAAGTGGTATACGAGCAGACGGTGAAATTTACTTACAATGGTATACGAGCAGACGATAAAATTTACTGACAGTGGTATACGAGCAGACGATAAACTTTACTAACCGCGACATTCGAGCAGACGATAAAAATTACTAACAGCTAGCGGTATACAAGCAGACAATGAAAGTTACTGACAGTGGCATACGAGCATTTTACGAACTGTGGCATACGAACACGTCTAAAAATGTTAATTTTGTTGTTGAAAGTATCATCCAATATACATATTGTTACATTTGTTCATTTTCTACAAAGTATTGTTCATTCAAGGCAGAATATCACTTGATGGTCTGGTTTGTTGAGAGATCCCCGTCGCATGGCAGAGTACTGTTGTGTGACGTCAGAGAACAAACACTTTTCATGCAAACTGTGAGTGCAGGTTGTTACAGGTAGATAGGGAGCAGCCTTGGTCCTAGGTTGCTGAATGCTAAGTCCATGTATGTAGAACAATTCTGTCTTTTGAACTGGCAAGTCGAGACAAGCAGACAGTATACAGACAGTCTTTCTTCTGTACAACTTCTGCACATAATTAGCTGGGTGTTGTAACGGGGGCAACAGCCAATTGTGTGGCAACACCCAGCTAATTATGTGCCCCCGTTACAACACCCAGCTAATTGTGTGTTACAACCCCGTTACAACACCCAGCTAATTATGTGCCCCCGTTACAACACCCAGCTAATTATGTGCCCCCGTTACAACACCCAGCTAATTAATGTGCCCCGTTACAACACCCAGCTAATTATGTGCCCCGTTACAACACCCAGCTAATTATGTGCGCCCGTTACCCAGCTAATTATGTGCCCCCGTTACAACACCCAGCTACTTATGTGACCCCGTTACAACACCCAGCTAATTATGTGCCCCCGTTACAACACCCAGCTAATTATGTGCCCCCGTTACAACACCCAGCTAATTGTGTGCCCCCGTTACAACACCCAGCTAATTATGTGCCCCGTTACAACACCCAGCTAATTATGTGCCCCCGTTACAACACCCAGCTAATTATGTGCCCCCGTTACAACACCCGAATAATTGTGTGCCCCGTTACAACACCCAGCTAATTGTGTGCCCCCGTTACAACACCCAGCTAATTGTATGCCTCCGTTACAACACCCAGCTAACTGTGTATGTTCCAACACCCAGCTAATTATGTGCCCCCGTTACAACACCCAGCTAATTATGTGCTCCCGTTACAACACCCAGATATTATGTGCCCCCGTTACAACACCCAAATAATGATGTGCCCCGTTACAACATCCAGCTAATTATATGCCCCCGTTACAACACCCAGCTAATTGTGTGCCCCCGTTACAACACCCAGATATTATGTGCCCCCGTTACAACACCCAAATAATTGTGTGCCCCGTTACAACACCCAGCTAATTATATGCCCCCGTTACAACACCCAGCTAATTATGTGCTCCCGTTACAACACCCAGATATTATGTGCCCTCGTTACAACACCTAGCTGATTATGTGCCCCCTTTCAACACCCAGCTAATTGTGTGCCCCCGAACACCCAGCTAATTATGTGCCCCCTTTACAACACCCAGCTAATTATGTGCTCCCGTTACAACACCCAGATAATTGTGTGCCCCCGTTACAACACCCAGGTAAGCGTTAGTAGGGTACAAGTAGCCAAGTGTTCTGACGGAGGCGCACAAGTGGCTTGGTGTTGTAAAAGTGACATTTCAGTAACTACCTGTTACTAAAGTGACATTCTAGGTAGCCTTATGGTATAAAAGTGACATCAAAGTTGCCATGTATTATAAAAGTGGATTTCCAGTAGCCACGTGGTATAAATAAAAGTGGCATCAAAGTTGCCATGTATTATAAAAGTGGATTTCCAGTAGCCACGTGGTATAAATAAAAGTAGGCATCAAAGTTGCCATGTATTATAAAAGTGGATTTCCAGTAGCCACGTGGTATATAAAATTATGACATGGCAAAGTTGCCATGTATTATAAAAGTGGATTTCCAGTAGCCACTGGTATAAATAAAAGTGGCATCAAAGTTGCCATGTATTATAAAAGTGGATTTCCAGTAGCCACGTGGTATAAATAAAAGTGGCATCAAAGTTGCCATGTATTATAAAAGTGGATTTCCAGTAGCCACGTGGTATAAATAAAAGTGGCATTTCCAAGCCACGTGGTATAAATTGCCAAAGCTGTATGTATATAAAAGTGGATTTCAGTAGCCAGTAAAAGTGGCATCGTGGTATAAATAAAAGTGGTATAAATAAAAATCAAAGCGTTGCCATGTATTATAAAAGTGGATTTCCAGTAGCCACGTGGTATAAATAAAAGTGGCATCAAAGTTGCCATGTATTATAAAAGTGGATTTCCAGTAGCCACGTGGTAAAAGTGGCATCAAAATTATAAAAGTGGATTTCCAGTGGCATCAAAGTTGCCATGTATTATAAAAGTGGATTCCAGTAGCCACGTGGTGCCATGTATTATAAAAGGATTTCCAGTAGCCACTGGTATAAATAAAAGAGGCATCAAAGTTGCCATGTATTATAAAAGTGGATTTCCAGTAGCCACTGGTATAAATAAAAGAGGCATCAAAGTTGCCATGTATTATAAAAGTGGATTTCCAGTAGCCACTGGTATAAATAAAAGTGGCATCAAAGTTGCCATGTATTATAAAAGTGGATTTCCAGTAGCCACGTGGTATAAATAAAAGTGGCATCAAAGTTGCCATGTATTATAAAAGTGGATTTCCAGTAGCCACGTGGTATAAATAAAAGTGGCATCAAAGTTGCCATGTATTATAAAAGTGGATTTCCAGTAGCCACGTGGTATAAATAAAAGTGGCATCAAAGTTGCCATGTATTATAAAAGTGGATTTCCAGTAGCCACGTGGTATAAATAAAAGTGGCATCAAAGTTGCCATGTATTATAAAAGTGGAATTCCAGTAGCCACTGGTATAAATAAAAGAGGCATCAAAGTTGCCATGTATTATAAAAGTGGATTTCCAGTAGCCACGTGGTATAAATAAAAGTGACATCAAAGTTGCCATGTATTATAAAAGTGGAATTCCAGTAGCCACGTGGTATAAATAAAAGTGGCATCAAAGTAGCCACGTGGTATAAAAGTGACATTCCAGTAGCCATGTGTTATAAACGTTACACAAACAGTGTGACAACAGGCATATATCAATAGTCCCGAATCAGTTTCAAGTCGAAGTTTTCTGTAAAACGATTTTACGTTGGGGCTGCGTATAAACTTTGTAATGATTTGATAGACTCTTACACGTGCTCCCTGAAGAAAAGTTTCAATTATCACATATCTTACACTACATGTTTTCCTAATTACCCCGCTCCGCTGGCTGCCCTCGCTTCACGCAGGGCTAGTCACCATTCTCTGTCAAACTATCTCGCACTGTCTCTATCTCAAATGAATCTTCAGACTTTTTAAACTGAGACTGGCTGAGAACTGAACACCTGAAGTATTTCAATTAAAGAAAAAATCAATTTCACAGAGAGTGTATATAAACTTAATGTGATGACGTCCAAATCTGAATTGAAGGAAATCGTGTTCGTCACCGTGGCAATTACTGGTGTATAAACATATACGTTACCGATTCTAGTAGATTGCGGGGTTTGATGTCAGCAAATACACACTTTTTCTATTTGTTATGTCAGTAACAATGTTCAGAATAATAAAACTGCCACGCAAAAGAAAAAAACCCCATGCACTTGAAAACTGACTTTGATGGGAAAAAAACCTTAAAAGTTATACAAACTTTCAAGACTGAGGACACACTCCGAAACACTGAAATTTTAAAGGTTCCAAAACAACTAAGGCACCACGATGAAATACATCGCCAGCTAATTACCATTCATTTTTTGTTTCATTCGTAACTAGCATCAAATATGGGTGCATGGTTCTTTCGCCGGCAGTTTATGTGATAAGCAATTGGCATTAGAAAAATAATTAGAAAAACTCAAAGCTCGTTTTTCTGCAGCATATAGTTAAAGCATAGGCACTTAATAGCGCTATGAAAAATGTTGTGCATATATAGTTCATCCAAGATTATTTTGACATATCGCAGATTATATTGTTCTTCTTAGATGCGAAATCTACTCATGGTTTTGTGCATAAATATAGCTACCGGGATTAACACCATGGCAGAAACGAAAAATAACATTTGTTCAAGATTAACCTCTCCTTTGTGAGCTTATCACCTGGATTAACACAGGAGCGACTCCTAAATCGGCCCAATCAAGTGTGAACACCCCCTTTGTTGCTAAACAAAGGACATATTACTTACTGATTACAGCATGACTACTGGTATCGTTTGTAATTAACACTTGTCAATTAACACATGTGTGATGAGAGCCACGCTCTTGAAACAAAGCCGGTCTAACTGTGACACGTTAAACATGCAATTGACACGTCTTGTCCGCACGGCTGTCGCAGCGGTGTGAGGAGTTGCAGCATGATAGTACGCACAGTTGGTATATTGGCAGTGGTGTGAGGAGCTGTCGAACTGGCACGTTTATTGAGGCGAGATTATCGTGCAAGCAATCACTGACGTAATATGTAGACCCGGATGTTGCATGCACTTTGTTAAACATAAACCAGTGGAGACACACGCTGTTATGTCAATAATTGTTATTGCTTTTAGGCTCGTGTGTAAATTATTTGATGTATGTTAATTTAAACTTATGACATTTCTATTTGAACCTCTGACTAATATTTTTCCGTTATCGTTTAGCAATGCTATCCGGCTGTAAACAGTTTTACCTACATCCGGGTCTATTATATTTGTAATAACATGTCTAAATTATAAGGGTCAAGCGTAATGTATTTCAACAATTCAAGGTAGGGCGTTTCTTGTCCGGTAAAGTGAAAGACTGACCTCTACAGTCTGTTCACAAACTGTCAAAAGGTTTTTTCCCGAATTTTTCGGGGTTTTTTTCTAAAGAAGCACACATACTCATGGTGAGAAATAAAGGAACACGTGGCAATTTTACGGAATAGTCTTTCTGATAGGGGCGGCTGGGTGGCCCAGTGGTTAAAGCGTTGACAGATGAGTTCGGTACCTCATGGGTTCAAAGCCCTTTTCCTTTTATGATCCCGTCATTGAAATAGGTTATTTAAGAAATTTTTCTCACATTTTGTCAAACAGTTGCAAAAAATGCTAGCCAGTCTTTGATAAGCATTTGTATTTATCTACCTGTTAATATATGCACTTATTTATAGTGCTGCGCAATATAACCGGTTTACTGGTATTTACCGGTTCAGACATGAAAACGTTACGTATTGCGATACGCTGATCGAAAACCGGTATTTTGACATGCATTCGGAAAACTTCGTAACACTCGGAAATCTTCGGATATTTCCGTTTTTTAAGTTGTTCCTTTCCTTTTTTCATTTGTGCCAAATATTATTTACATTTGTCATGATTAAAAGTTTTTATTCAATCTTAATCAAGCATAGTGATTTTGTTGTGTTTTTGCTTTATAAATCAAGCATTAACTAGATTATACGTAGTTTTTTGTTGAAAAACCCTTCTTTCAATATATTGCAATACATATCGCAATATACGCTTTTGCATCGCAATATATCGCAATATGAAAATTCTCTGCAATACCCACCCCTACTTATTTATGTATAGTAATTTAGTTATTTAGTAATAAAATAGTCATAGTCATAGGTATTGCTAAAGTCGAATCAAATGCACACTCACTCTTCGTACTAAAGCGTAGAACAACTATATGCCTACCTACCCCCTGGACTAACGTTCACAGAATATAATATGAACATTCAGTTGGCCGCTCTGATGTAACAGAGAATTGACAGCATCACGAATATTAAAAAAATGTAAATTATAAGGCAAAGTCTTGTACGGTTTGTGACGCTATTTATTAACGCTTAAACAGCAACAAAGAATAGTATTTTTACATGAAATGCGTTTTTTATGCGCACAAAGTAATAAAACTACTGACGAATATCTTCATTGTGCTCACCAAACAGCCTCGGGCAATGCGCAGCAGTAACGGTACATGTCACGTGACAGGAAGTATCAATTTTCAGCCATGTTGCAGTGACGCATGCAATAATTAAGCCTATTGGGAGACACAATTCTAATCAGAAGTGGCTGGTATGGATTAGTCAGTGATAGTTCAGTTATGTTTTTTGCCGGAGAAAATGATTCAGTGATATTCAGCATCGTTTTAAGAACAGGACACTCACAAAAACTGCTGACCTGTGACAAAACCATGGCCACGTGTGACCTTCACTGACGATGGGGGTGGGTCATTGTAGGAACCGGGGTGTTATTATCCGGTTATGTGAGGGATATTTGAAATGTCTGTGGTATTGTTTGAGATGTCTAAGATGTTTACATTGTGCCAAGCACACCGCGGAGCGTCCCCTCCCCCCGCTGTCCAACAATGGTAGGATGTATGGATCATCGGTCAGCTGGGACACTAAGACCATTCATGCGGTCACAGGGGATTTTCTTTACAGATTTAAGGGCATGACGCCGTCACGGTATGGCTGCCGACAACCATAATCAGAAAATAACCTAGCGGCAAGTGGTCCTTTTCAGATGAGGATCCTGAACGGCATCTTTGAAAGTGATGGAATGTATTTTGTAGGATAAATGACAATGTGTGCTAAAACGCTTGATTAAATAAAACGTGGATGTGTATACACGTCAGAGCCAGGCTGATTCGACCGAACGCACTTTGGCCGTCATTTTCAGTTACTGATGGGAAAGTAATGACTAATTGTGGTGCTTGATGAAAATTCTTTTAATTTCGACAATCTCGGCTTGGTATTGACATAGTGGTTCAAATGTCATCAGCGAGATCCCATTTATGGATATATAACTCACTTGGTGTTGTGATTAGTAGTGAACGCGTAAAGTTGCTTTACATTGAGTGATTGGTTTGTGTCGTGATGAGATAAAAGAGTCGTTTTATCAATCAAGAGCAATGATACATGGCGGAATCTTTAGTAAGAGCATCCATCCGCCATTTTAAAACCACGTGACGAGATCACGGGCAGTCACACGGCGTTCAGCGCCGCCACGATCTTTCCACTTTGAGACACGTTAATCAAACGCCTATTTGATAGGGCGTTCTAACTTTCAAAGTTACGTCTTTTGTAGGATATAAAATATCAATTCAAATCCGCTGCAATGTTGAGCGTCAATGATGTGTTGAAAAGATTAACACGGCGCCTTTCAGGTACTCTCGTGCGTCACTGATATCGCGTGCGCGACACGAGATTTTGCGATATTTGTCGAGAGGACTTCTTAGAGAATCGGTCGTGCGTGACCACTCGTGACGGTTGTTTTACATGTGGGTTTAAACCGGAGATGTTCTATCTAGTTATGTAACAAATCAACACGGTCACATATCACGAGATTAATCAAGTGTTATTTTTTTTCACTCCCGTTAATGGTTTAGAGGGCCAGCATGGACGAAACAAGTTATAAGACATACTCAGTTTGATTTAAAAGGGGCATCTGACACAATTTCGTCGAATCCTGCAGTTCTGAAAGAGACAGGAACCCAGTCGAACATTATAGCACTATCAGCATAACACGCTCCTCGTCCATAATTGTACTGGAGAAGGGAGCCCAGTCAAACTTTATTTTGCAATTATTATAACACGTTCCCGTCGTATCCGCCAAGTCGACTCCAAACCGCAGGTTTCAAACTCGTTACGATGTTATTTATTTCCTATTTGCCACTAATGCTGATTTTCAGGTACAGAGAAATAACCTAAGGTAGTTCCCACCGTGTACATAGTTTCACAAACATTACAAGAAGCATGTCTAGTGCAAACAGAGTCAAATGTTTACATTAAAACAAAAATAAAAAATAAAAATCATATGCATGAAATTATTCTAGTCTATACTTAAACGCCCTCGCAGTACACGGCAGCGCAGTGCAGGCGTGGAACTAGCTGAGAGGAATCTCAGGCAAAAACACACACCGCTAATGGAACCTTAGCCTGTGTTTTCAAGAAAAACACTACTAAGTAACTAATTGCTTGTGTACTGACTAATTCTGAAATTCGCAAACAATTATCGAGTTTCAAAAGAAATATTTGCCGTTCCCATTAGGTGTTGTGCTGTCACTTTGAATAGTAATTAACAGTCAGTTCCTAATGTTTTTATAATTAACTAATTAGTCCGACACATTAGTTGCAGATTTTCTCGACCGTGGCGCATAACGACTCGCGGAAACACATCCCACGTGCGGTAATCGGAAACGGTCGGATGCGCAGCGAAGTCCCAGTATTCGCGCTTCCGATTTTTTTGTTTTTGCTGTTCATTTTGTAATCTGAATGTTGTTTGCTATGTCAATAAATCAACATTTTCTTGAACGGAATACGCTAGCGAGAACTAGAGCATAATATCTAAAAATAAACAAGATACACGTGGGTTTGGCAGACATTTTTTTCTGTGAAAATATCCCAAGACATGTGCGAGGTGTCTGCACAAATGGGCGTATCACAGAAAAAGATGATCGACCCTCATGATGAGTTCATAGCTTCCTAATATTTGGAGTGATAATAAAGAAAATAAATATTCAGTGCAGACGCTCGGTGTGTGTCAATAAAACCCGATAGTAAAAATACACCTGTGTGCTCAGCATCATCGTATGTACATATATTAATAAATTATTCAGTAGTTTATATGCAAAGGTGAACTATGGAATTTAAATTCTGAATAAAATCACTCTTGTAAAAAATGCGAATGTTGCGAATTCTTGTGAATGTTCCATTTTTTACAAGAGTGATTTATTCAGAATTTAAATTTTTAATCCAAAATAGTTAATATATGTTAAGTTATATCCACCCTTTACCCAGCCCCTCCAATCTGACTTGATATTTGTTTATTTGTTTCCCGTCAAGCAACATACCCCAACCGCAGAGGTTGGAGATGCAATCATCTTTGTGTTACGGCTGTCGTACGTTAAAGTATGGAGTTACGAACAGTTCGTGCTCGGACTGTCTTGTCTCTATTAATGTATAGAATTCCGATCGCCTTAGTGCTACGACTATCGTAAGTATATGTATATGTCAATGTTTGGGGTAACGTACACCTTGTGCTACTACTGTCGTAAGTACATGTATATGTCAATGTTTGGGGTTACGCATACCTTGTGCTACTACTGTCGTAAGTACATGTATATGTCAATGTTTGGGGTTACGCACACCTTGTGCTACTACTGTCGTAAGTACATGTATATGTCAATGTTTGGGGTTACGCACACCTTGTGCTACTACTGTCGTAAGTACATGTATATGTCAATGTTTGGGGTTACGCACACCTTGTGCTACTACTCGTCGTAAGTACATGTATATGTCAATGTTTGGGGTTACGCATAACCTTGTGCTACTACTGTCGTAAGTACATGTATATGTCAATGTTTGGGGTTACGCACACCTTATGCTACTACTGTCGTAAGTACATGTATATGTCAATGTTTGGGGTTACGCACACCTTGTGCTACTACTGTCGTAAGTACATGTATATGTCAATGTTTGGGGTTACGCACACCCTTGTGCTACTACTGTCGTAAGTACATGTATATGTCAATGTTTGGGGTTACGCACACCTTGTGCTACTACTGTCGTAAGTACATGTATATGTCAATGTTTGGGGTTACGCACACCTTGTGCTACTACTGTCGTAAGTACATGTATATGTCAATGTTTGGGGTTACGCACACCTTGTGCTACTACTGTCGTAAGTACATGTATATGTCAATGTTTGGGGTTACGCACACCTTGTGCTACTACTGTCGTAAGTACATGTATATGTCAATGTTTGGGGCTACGCACACCTTGTGCTACTACTGTCGTAAGTACATGTATATGTCAATGTTTGGGGCTACGCACACCTTGTGCTACTCTGTCGTAAGTACATGTATATGTCAATGTTTGGGGTTACGCTACTACTGTCGTAAGTATATGTATATGTCAATGTTTGGGGTTACGCACACCTTGTGCTACTACTGTCGTAAGTATATGTATATGTCAATGTTTGGGGTTACGCACACCTTGTGCTACTACTGTCGTAAGTACATGTATATGTCAATGTTTGGGGTTACGCACACCTTGTGCTACTACTGTCGTAAGTACATGTATATGTCATCGTTTGGGGTTACGCACACCTTGTGCTACTACTGTCGTAAGTACATGTATATGTCAATGTTTGGGGTTACGCACACCTTGTGCTACTACTGTCGTAAGTACATGTATATGTCAATGTTTGGGGTTACGCACACCTTGTGCTACTACTGTCGTAAGTACATGTATATGTCAATGTTTGGGGTTACGCACACCTTGTGCTACTACTGTCGTAAGTATATGTAAAGAATACAGTTCAGGGGCCCGTTCCTCAAAGCGATCGTAGCGCAAAGTTGATCGTAACTCCCATCCTTTAACATAGACTTACGACTGTTGTAGCGCTACGATCGCTTTGAGGAACGGGGCCCTGAGCATCTCAGTTCTGTGTTAAAATATGGAGTTACGAACATCTATTTTTTCTCTCTTTTGTATTACTAATAACGGTACGTAGCATTTCACATTTCGTCAAAGATAAAACATATCCTACAACCCATGTAACAGTTGATCACTATTTGATGCCGTTATTAATATGTAACTTGAGATTAAAGAAAGTGAGGATGGGAAATAAGAAAGGTAAGGAAGAGTTACGAACATCTTACTGCTAATACTATCACAAGTCTGTGTTGAAGTATAGAGTTACAAATCTCTTGATTTGATTTAAATATATGTCATTTCGAATAATGAAGTGGATTCGGGACAAAAGACATATATCTACAAGGCCTTCTAATATATAAAATTATAGTCTTAACGAAAACCAAAACCAACAGAAAAAGATATTGTTTTATTCTACAGCAATATTCCACCTCATCCCGTTAGTCACCACTTACGACAAGCAATGGTTGCCGAGGACTAATTACTACCTGCATCTCTATGGGTTTATCTTCGAGACTAAACAACAACCGAAACATCTGACGTCTCCTCCATCTCCGAAGACGACACAGTCTGTTCCATCACCTGGCAATGATTTGACTTCGGTTTTCTGGGATTCAAAAGATTGCCACTGGTAGACACGCTCCAGAAAGGTCAGGGCATTAATGGCCAACATTGGCCTAATCTACTTAGGTAGCTGTGAGAGAATATTAACTCTAAGCGTGGCGGAAATATCACTAAGGGTGTGTTGTACCCGTACAGAAGTCTGGTGTCGCCATGACTGCAATATATGACTGCGCCTTTGAACTCATTGAATGTTTTCCATGTTCTGCAGATTCCTATACCTCCACCCAAACGAGAAGGGAGAACTGTCTGACAAGAGTTTTGCGACTGACGTTGAAGTCTGTTCTGCTGTTGAGGACTTTTTACACCACCAGGAGAAAATGTTCTACATATTTGGGACTCAGGCACTCCTGCATCTAAAGATGCAGAAATGTATGGACTTTGTAAGAGTATTTAAAAACATAATGATCACTCAACTTGACCAAGGCAGACCATTATAGTTCGGCTCGGAACTGTTCAGTCACCCATCATGCGTTTCCTTGTTCTTTGTTCAAGGGAAGCGATGGGGGGTAGCCTAGTGGTTAAAGCGTTCGCTTCTCACGCAGAAGACCCGTGTTCGATTGCCCTTATGGTTACAATGTGTGAAGCCCATTTCTGGTGTCCCACGCCGTGATATTGCTGGAATATTGCTAAAAGGGGCGTAAAACTAAACTCAGTCACTCACTCTTTTAGGTCTTACAACATCCTGTAAGCTGTCACTAAGTATGGTCTCTCATGTGACACGAGGTGCGGTGAGGTAGCCTAGTGGTAAAGCGTTTGCTCGTCACTCTGAAGACCCTGCTTCGATTCCGACATGGGTACAATGCGAGAAGCCCATTTCTGGTGCCCCCGCCGTGATATTGCTGGAATATTGCTAAAAGCGGCGTAAAACTAAGCTCACTCACTCACTCATGGAACACGATGGAAGCATCTTCCGTGCTCCAAGGTACTATATCACCATTGTATTCTGATTAATAGGGGTGACTATTGATGGGGAAAAAACTATTGCGATAGCGAAAGTCTATTGCAACATACAATTGCAATAGGTTTATGTTCTCCTTGAATTGTCTCATTTGAAGTCATTTTCCTGTGAATGTATAGTTTATATCAAATGAAAACAAGCTGAAGTAGTTTCAGTCTCATTTAATAACTTACAAGAAACTTGAAACCCAGATTAAGTTTGTTCAAGAGGTAACAGGGTCGGATAACTCTAAATAAAAGTGAACGAATCTGGCACTTCCTGTATTTGACTAAACTATCGATAGCCTCACATACTATCGATGCATCGCTAGTTTTTGGTTTCTACCATCGATTAATTGCTAGCGAGGACTCAACAATTGCAATCCATCGATAGTTCGTTTCATCGTTACAGCCCTACTGATTAATACATTGGACTTATTGGCAAGGCAGAATAAAAGACACTCAGAAGGTGATCAAGCCAAAGGCTGCGTCACACTGCCCATTCTTGTGTAGTTTGAAATTGCAATCCGCAAGTTTCTTGAGACGTCACGTGCACGTCACTTGTTATGCCAATATGATTGATGTGATGGGTGTAATATCGCTCATCACACTCGTATAAAATACGCTATCGAATATACATTTCTTGTGTCATCAAACATTAATGTCTATATTTCTTTCCTGACAGGTTCCCGATCCACAAAGCGTTCCTAGCGTTACGACCTGTCGACCTGGGTGCCGTTGTACAAAACAACCGTAGCGCTAAGACTACCTTAAGTCTATGTTAAGGTGTCTGAATTACGGTCACCTTAGCGCTAAGATCGTTTTGTACAACGGCACCCTGGTTTATCACGGGCTTACGAAAGCCGTAGTGCTACGAACGCCTCGCGGCCCAGATGACAATACATCCATCGCCCCATCTCTAACCTTGCACAAAATTTCTCTCGCTCATCAATGCAGTTTGATTGGCTATTGTCGTCGTCGTTCCATTCCATTGATTGCTAAGTGTTTGGGCTGGTCCATTGTATGAAATAGGTATCAGGCAGGAGATTAGCAGCGCACTGGACCATGAACTTTGTTGTTATAAGCTGTAGGGGTTATGGGATGTAGGGGTTTTGGGAGGTTACCATTACCATTCCAACTGACTAAAAACAAAGCTTGGGTTCAGAGTATCATAGAATGAAGACATGCTGCAAGGATAATTGGGAATGAATCCGGATGAAGAGGACACTGAAGAGACAGCTTCGTGTGATAGTGTTTACCACATGTACATACCAAAAGGTGTGTGAAAATTACGCAGAATTCGACACAAATATAAATCATTCTAACCTTTCACTGTCGACATCAATATTGTCTGTTATTTTGTTCTGATCAGTATCTTGCCTTCTAGGTCTAGTTTGTTAACAGTTTTTATCGTTTTGTTTTGTGTAAAATGTTTGCACATAATGGCAAAAAACCTGCTACAAGACCTGTAAGACATGTGGATATTTTTACATCAGTGGATTTTCTTACAAGTTGTATTTGTTAATCCATTTGACGTGATTGAGAATAGCAGGGTTAACAGCTGGGACAAAACTAAAGGAACAAAAAGACAGAAAAGTGCCTTCATTATGTAAAAGAAGTAATTTTTAAAATTGTGATTTGAAGGACTGAGAAAAGCAGAGAAAACTAAAAATAACACCTTTTTACGGTAATAACGTCACGAGCCCGCAATCTTTGAAACGTTAAACAGGTGTTTCATTGTTTCCGATCAGATACCGTCTCGCTAGGTGTCGCTTCATCACTCTCCCATCAGCCTCGTTCTGGAGCGCCAGTCATGTATTCCCATAGATAAGAACTTGATTGGAAGTACACATTGTCCATTGTTAAGTGCCTGGTAAATTTATTTATGTTTTAGCTTTTCAACCCCATATATCATGTTATCCATCCACGAATACTTTATATTGCTATTAGCAAGAGAAAAATATTGTTTACAAACCTTGTGTTGGCGTGTTTTTTG